>NC_057809.1:118333145-118428070 GCF_018294505.1 Triticum aestivum | reverse complement strand
CCCCTCTACTCTCTTGTAATGGATTGAGTTTTCCCTTTGAAGTTATCTTATCGGATTGAGTCTTTAAAAATTTGAGAACACTTGATGTATGTCTTGCCATGCGTATGTTTTGGTGATCATCTTGCAGGTTCCGCCCATAAACCTATGCATAGGGGTTGGCACACATTTTCGTCGTGATTCTCTGGTAGAAACTTTGGGGCACTCTTTGAGGTTTTATGTGTTGGTTGAATAGATGAATATGAGATTGTGTGATGCATATCGTATAATCATACCCACGGATACTTGAGGTGACATTGGAGTATCTAGGTGACATTAGGGTTTTGGTTGATTTGTGTCTTAAGGTGTTATTCTAGTACGAACTCTAGGGCTGTTTGTGACGCCTATAGGAATAGCCCAACGGATTGATTGGAAAGAATAACTTTGAGGTGGTTTCGTACCCTACCATAATCTCTTCGTTTGTTCTCCGCTATTAGTGACTTTGGAGTGACTCTTTGTTGCATGTTGAGGGATAGTTATGTGATCCAATTATGTTATTATTGTTGAGAGAACTTGCACTAGTGAAAGTATGAACCCTAGGCCTTGTTTCCTAGCATTGCCATACTGTTTATGCTCACTTTTATCATTAGTTACCTTGCTGTTTTTATATTTTCAGATTACAAAAACTATTATCTACTATCCATATTGCACTTGTATCACCATCTCTTCGCTGAACTAGTGCACCTATACAATTTACCATTGTATTGGGTGTGTTGGGGACACAAGATACTCTTTGTTATTTGGTTGCAGGGTTGCTTGAGAGAGACCATCTTCATCCTACGCCTCCTACGGATTGATAAACCTTAGGTCATCCACTTGAGGGAAATTTGCTACTGTCCTACAGACCTCTGCACTTGGAGGCCCAACAACGTCTACAAGAAGAAGGTTTTGTTGTAGACATCAGACCCTCAGCGCCTTCTTAGGCTGGTCCATGCTTTGGCCGAAGAGCCCGACTCGTTTGGGGGCGGGGGACACCACCCCACACACAACACCGCCAGTCGTGCCGGCGCCAAGCCATGGCAAGACCGCCGCAACGCTACCGTCGTTAGCTGATCCGGACATGCATATGGCACAAGATCTGGACGACGACGACAGTACATTTACCGACGTCGATAAGTACTTCAACGAACATGGGTACGGTGACGAATTCTTGGGGCCTCCTTCTAAGGAACCCAACCCTGCAAAAGACGATCGCGATCTAGCTGGTACCGCGGAGAAACCCAATTGCAACAGGCGTCGTCTGGCGTTCAGTTCTCAGGAGACGCCTCTAGCTGCTGCCTTCACCGAGACTCAAATAGCCGAGTTGCGGAATATTATCAGCCCCAACACACTCAAGAAGGTGGTCTCTGAGCAGAACTCGATCCCATTACAGCAGAAGAAGCAGAAGGGAAGGAAAAGAAAAAATAACAAGGGTGCGAACCAGCCGGCACCGAGTATGATCCGTGCTCAGGACAGGCCACCAGTATCTAAGGATATCTCGAGGAGGGTGCATGTGGCAGCTAGGCCGATGCTACCGACTAATCTGCTCAATGCTGCAACCGGTGCTATGCGGAGTCTGCATGACAGTGTTCTTTCTATGGAGAAGCGGCGTCTCTCCGAGAATGATGTGGCATACCCCGTTTTCATGGCCAAGGTGCCAGAGGGCAAGGGCTTTGTCGATAGCACCATCGGGCGTATGATCGTCCTGCGGTTTGATGACATCTTCGCTATGTTTAACCTTCATCCGCTACACTACGCCTTCATTCGGCTATTTTTGCTCAGTATGGAGATGCGGATCATTAGAGACAAGACCCCGGACATCGTGATAGTCGACTCCTTCTACATGCGTGCCAAGATCTTGGGCAGCGCTGGGGACTGGCAAGTCGCGAGTTCATACCTCGAAGGCGTCATTCTGGCAAACCCAGATAAGGATAACTTCCTCGTGCCTTACTTTTCCGAGTAAGTCATCCCCTCATCGCCCCGTAACATATGATTTCTTAGATTTTGATCGTTTTTTTCTAACATTCCGTGTTTTGTGCAGTGACACACATTGCACACTCATCCTCTTAAGCCTGAAATATTCCATGGCCACATATTTTGCTTCGGACCGTCAGTCGAAGAAAGACTACACAAATATGAAGAAAGTTCTTGATGATGCTCTCCCCGGCTATGCCAAATATGGAGACACCTTCAGGAGGCCAATTTGTAGGTATGGTAAGCACGTGTTCACCCATGTAACGATGTTCCCCTGCGTCAAGCAGCCGCCTGGCAGTCAGAAGGATGCCTACTACGCCCTCCATCACATGCGGGCGATCGTACGGGACCATAATCACCTTCTGCTACCAAATAATCTCAAAGATTGGGCCGCACGCTTGTCGGCAATCCAGGACGAGGACATCAGACAAGAATTCTTTCGCATCCAGTCAGAGTTTGTGGAAATCATCTATCAAGATGTCCTTCGTACATCGGGGAAGTTCTACCTCAAATATCAACCATCCAATAGTGAAATAGAAACAACGCTACAAATGCAGGCTGACAACGATCGCGATTTCATGACCATCACAAAAGACGGTGACTTCATCCATGCTCCAGTCCCTGAGTCGAGTCGAAAGTATTGATGCTATGTAGTTCTAAAATATCGATTAGCTCATGTTGTAATTAAACTTTAATGAACTTGTATGTCTCTTTAGTTTGGACAGTCGTTCAACTTATATGTAATCGATGCTATTTATTAGTAGGACCATGAATCGTGCTATTAATGTGTTGCTTTTCTCTTCCAATCCTTTTGTTGCATACTTATATATTGCTTATATATTATCTATGAATTGCCACTAACGTTTTGTTTGTCTAGTGCATAGAGATGTCGTTGTATGTCGTGTACAAGGGTAAGGTTCCCGGAGTCTACGACGACTGGGAGGAGTGTTGGAGACAGGTTCACCATTTCAGCGGTAACAGTTACAAAGGTACACCACTAGGGCGGAGGCGGAAGCTAGATACGCGCGCTATCTAGCGGGAGAGAGGAGGGAGCAGAGGAGGAACCGGGTGAAGATCAGTTTCATCGCGATGATGCTCATCGTGACCGCGACCCTCTTCTATGTGATGGTAGTTTAGATATCGACTTGTAATGTGAAGACAAACTCGCCACTCGTGGCCTCGAGACTTGTAATGTTCTAACTTTGTTCGGTATTTTGAATTCGGAGACTAATATGATGAATTGTATTCAGAGACTAATCTTCTATTGTATTCGATAAATCTGTTGTTTATATGTTGTGATGTTTATATTCTGTGTTGTAATGTATTTTGTAACCTGTGCAAATATCAAAAAGCAAAAAAAAATCCTAATATTCATAGTAGCGGCGCACCATATTGCACTTTAGTGGCGCACAGAAATAAACACACTAGTGGCGCTGTCGGTGTCAAAACTGGCGGATCTCGGGTAGGGGGTCCCGAACTGTGCGTCTAGGCCGGATGGTAACAGGAGGCAGGGGACACGATGTTTTACCCAGGTTCGGGCCCTCTTGATGGAGGTAAAACCCTACGTCCTGCTTGATTAATATTGATGATATGGGTAGTACAAGAGTAGATCTACCACGAGATCAGAGAGGCTAAACCCTAGAAGCTAGCCTATGGTATGATTGTATGTTGTGATTGTCGTCCTACGGACTAAAACCCTTCGGTTTATATAGACAACGGAGAGTGCTAGGGTTACACAAGGTCGGTTACAAAGGAGGAGATATCCATATCCGTATTGCCTAGCTTGCCTTCCACGCCAAGTAGAGTCCCACCCGGATACGAGACGAAGTCTTCAATCTTGTATCTTCATAGTCTAACAAACCGGCCAATGGAGATAGTCCGGCTGTCCGGAGACCCCCTAATCCAGGACTCCCTCAGGCGCATTATCTAAAAGTGCGCCATTAGTAACCCAGAGCACAAGGTACACATGGCCCCTTGGAGTAACAGCAGTGGCGCACTTCTGGGCCTAGTAATGGCGCACTTTAGCTGCGCCATTAGTGGGTGGCATAGTAATGGCGCACCAGGTGGTGCGCCATTGTTATGTAGATTATCAGTGGCGCACCAGGCGTGCGCCATTACTATTTATTAGTAGTGGCGTGATAATAGTGGTGCACCTACAATGCGCCATTAATAGCCAAAATAGGTACGCCACTAACAGCCTTTTTTCTAGTAGTGGTTGGTCTACAAATCTGGATGTAATTTTTATTATTTCTTGTGTTCGTTGCACTGCCATAATTAGAGATGAACAGACCGTGAAGCCATGGTCCGCGCAGGCGCATGTGGAGGAGGTTCGCCGGCGGCGCGAGCTCCTTATGTCGTAGCACCGTTCCATGCGTGCCTACGCGCCAGACTCCCCCAGCTGGGAGCGCTGGTTTGCGCTAGAGCACGAGAAGGGGCGCTGTCGCGGCATCCACATCGACCATGACGTTCCACCGCCGCCCCTAGAGTATTGTCGGAGGATGAGGAGGCGGAGACGGAGTACCAAGCCCCCCTGAAGGAGGCCCTGCAGCATGAGCTGGAGGCGAGCCGGCTCAAGGAGGACACCCATTGGGATGGGTTGGAGCACGCCTTTGCCTTATCCGCGGCAGGGGACTCCGTCTACGCGCCCATGTTCGTCCCACCACCGTCGCTGGTGCCACCCCCGTCGAGTCCAAGGCCGAGCCGGAGCGCGAGCCAATGCCCACACGAAAGCGGTCACCGCCGACCCCCACTTGACCCGAGGAGTCCTATTCGTGGATCGGCCAGCTTTGTGAGTGGGTGAGTAAGCCTCCCTGCTACTACGCCTTCACGCCAGAAGAGGAGGCAGCCCACCTTGACCGTTGGAAGGCACATTGGCTCGCCGAGGAGGAGGCCGACGGTGAGCGACAGATGCGTCAGGAGCAGCAGCTACGCCGCGATGAGGAGACACTGCGGCTTGAGGAGGAGGAGGAGGAGGAGAAGGAGCGTGCCACCTCGCCGCCATGCCGCCCCGCAGCAGAAGCCGGAGGAGGCTGCCTAGACGGCCTATGAAGCCGCATTTAGTTGGACTGGGCCGCCTCCTGTCTTCATCAACCTCACCGGTGGTGACGACAATGGCAAGGGCAGGCGGTCTACTAGGGCAGCGTGCGGGCATTTAGAGGATTTTTTAATATTTAGTTATGTTTAAGTGGACTTTGGCCCACCATTTATGTATAATTATTCTTCATTAACTTGATTTTGGACACATGAACGGATATGAGTATGCCTCCCGCTGGGCGCACCTGCCGACCCTAATCAAAAAAGTAGACGCGCACGTCCATCTGGCCGAGCCAAATGGACGAAAAGCAGATAAAGCACGCGTCTGTTTGGGTGGCTGGCTGCGTTGGAGTTGCTCTTATTCCCTCCCCTACCCTCTGTCACCACACGTCTAAAGCACGCCACTAGCATGGCTTCGCTCGCTGTTGTAGCCAACCACATGTCTGAGAACTGAGAGCAGGAGTGTTGCCTAGCTTCACTATGTCCTCCCGCCAAAGGAATCGCCATGGAAGACCCTAAATCTCCTCGCCACTTTGTTCTTCCTCGCGTTTGGTGAACCTCTACCGATACGTGTCCAACGTATCTATAACTTTTTATTGTTCCATCCTATTATATTATCCATCTTGGATATTTTATATGCATTTACATGCTATTTTATATGATTTTTGGGACTAACCTATTAACCTAGAGCCCAGTGCCAGTTTCTGTTTTTCCTTGTTTTTGAGTTTTACAGAAAAGGAATACCAAATAGAGTCCAATTGACATGCCAATTTTTGATGATTCTTTATGGACCAAAAGAAGCCCCCGAAGTAAAAGCGTTGGGCCAGAAGAGTCCCGAGCCATCCACGAGGGTGGAGGGCGCGCCCTACCCCCTGGGCTGGCCCCCTATCTCGTGGATGACTCGGAGACCCCCCCTGATGTGAGACCGACGCCAAAAATTCCTATAAATACAGAAACCCCCGAAAAGAAACCTAGAGCGGGAGTTTCGCTGCCGCAAGCCTCTGTAGCCACCAAAAACCAATCGGAACCCTGTTCCGGCACCCTGTCGGAGGGGGATCCATCACTGGTGGCCATCTCCATCATCCCGGCGCTCTCCATGACGAGGAGGGAGTAGTTCACCCTCGAGGCTGAGGGTATGTACTAGTAGCTATGTGTTTGATCTCTCTCTCTCTCTCGTGTTCTTGATATGGCACGATCTTGATGTACCGCGAGCTTTGCTATTATAGTTGGATCTTATTATGTTTCTCCCCCTCTATCTCCTTGTGATGAATTGAGTTTCCCTTTCAAGTTATCTTATCGGATTGAGTCTTTAAGGATTTGAGAACACTTGATGTATGATACATCTCTGATAACCCACAAGTATAGGGGATCGCAATAGTTTTTGAGGGTAGAGTATTCAACCCAAATTTATTGATTCGACACAAGGGGAGCCAAAGAATATTATCAAGTATTAGCAGATGAGTTGTCAATTCAACCACACTTGGAAACTTAATATCTACAGCAAAGTATTTAGTAGCAAAGTAATATGATAGTAGTGGTAATGGTAGCAAAAAGTAACGATAGCAAAAGTAATGTTTTTGGTACTTTGTAGTGATGATAGCAATAGCAATGGAAAAGTAAATAAGCGAAGAAAAATATATGGAAAGCTCGTAGGCGATGGATCAGTGATGGAGAATTATGCCGGATGCGGTTCATCATGTAACAGTCATAACCTAGGGTGACACAGAACTAGCTCCAATTCATCAATGTAATGTAGGCATGTATTCCGAATATAGTCATACGTGCTTATGGAAAAGAACTTGCATGACATCTTTTGTCCTACCCTCCCGTGGCAGCGGGGTCCTAATGGAAACTAAGGGATATTAAGGCCTCCTTTTAATAGAGTACCAGACCAAAGCATTAACACATAGTGAATACATGAACTCCTCAAACTATGGTCATCACCAATAAGTATCCCGATTATTGTCACTTCGGGGTTAACGGATCATAACACATAATAGGTGACTATAGACATGCAAGATAGGATCAAGAACTCTCATATATTAATGAAAACATAATAGGTTCAGATCTGAAATCATGGCACTCGGGCCCTAGTGATAAGCATTAAGCATAGCAAAGTCATAGGAACATCAATCTCAGAACATAGTGGATACTAGGGATCAAACCCTAACAAAACTAACTTGATTACATGATAAATATTATCCAACCCATCACCATCCACCAAGCCTACGATGGAATTACTCACGCACGGCGGTGAGCATCATGAAATTGGTGATGGAGGATGGTTGATGATGACGATGGCGACGGATTGCCCTCTCCGAAGCCGCGAACGGACTCCAGATCAGCCCTCCCGAGAGGTTTTAGGGCTTGGCGGCGGCTCCGTATCGTAAAACACGATGAATCCTTCTTCTCTATTTTTCCCCCCGAAAGCAAATATATAGAGTTGGAGTCGAGGTCGGAGGAGCTCCAGGGGGGCCACGAGGTAGGGGGCGCCCCCCCACCCTCGTGGCTAGGGTGTGGGCCCCCTGGTCTTCATCTTTTGCAAGGATTTTTTATTATTTCCGAAAAGATGTTCCGTGAAGTTTCGAGTCATTCCGAGAACTTTTGTTTCTGCACATAAATAACACCATGGAAATTCTGCTGAAAACAACGTCAGTCCGGGTTAGTTCCATTCAAATCATCCAAGTTAGAGTCCAAAACAAGGGCAAAAGTGTTTGGAAAAGTAGATACGATGGAGACGTATCAACTCCCCCAAGCTTAAACATTTGCTTGTCCTCAAGCAACTCAGTTGACAAACTGAAAGTGATAAAGAAAAACTTTTACAAACTCTGTTTGCTCTTATTTTTGTAAATATGTAAAGCCAGCATTCAAGTTTTCAGTAAAGATTATGAGCTAACCATATTCACAATAACGCATAGGTCTCATGTTTACTCATATCAATGGCATAATCAACTAGCGAGCAATAATAATAAATCTCGGATGACAACACTTTCTCAAAACAATCATAATATGATATAACAAGATGGTATCTCGCTAGCCCTTTCTGAGACTGCAAAACATAAATGCATAGCACCTTTAAAGATCAAGGACTGACTAGACATTGTAATTCATGGTAAAAGAGATCCAGTCAAGTCATACTCAATGTAAACTAACAGTAATGAATGCAAATGACAGCAGTGCTCTCCAACTGGTGATTTTTAATAAGAGGATGATGACTCAACATAAAAGTAAATAGATAGGCCCTTCGCAGAGGGAAACAGGGATTTGTAGAGGTGCCAGAGCTCGGTTTTGAAATAGAGGTGAATAATATTTTGAGCGGTATACTTTCATTGTCAACATAACAACCAAGAGATGGCGGTATCTTCCATGCTACACACATTACAGGCGGTTCCCAAACAGAATGGTAAAGTTTATACCCCCCTCCACCAACAAGCATCAATCCATGGCTTGCTCAAAATAACGAGTGCCTCCAACTAACAAGAGTCCCAGGGGGAGTTTTGTTTGCAATTATTTTGATTTAGTTTGCATAAAGCATGGGACTGGGCATCCTGATGACCAGCCATTTTCTCGTGAGTGAGGGGCGGAGTCCACTCCTCTTGACAATAACCCGCCTAACATGGAAGATGCGGACAGCCCTAGTTGATACATGAGCTATTCGAGCATACAAAACAGGATATTTATTGGAAGGATTAGAGTTTGGCACATACAAATTTTCTTGGAACGGCAAGTAGATACCGTATATAGGTAGGTATGGTGGACTCATATGGAACAACTTTGGGGTTTATGGAGTTGGATGCACAAGCAGTATTCTCGCTTAGTACATGTGAAGGCTAGCAAAAGACTGGGAAGCGACCAGCTAGAGAGCGACAACAGTCATGAACATGCATTAAAATTAATCAACACCGAATGCAAGCATGAGTAGGATATAATCCAGCATGAACATAAATATCGTGAAGGCTATGTTGATTTTGTTTCAACTACATGCGTGAACATGCGCCAAGTCAAGTCACTTAAATCATTCAGAGGAGGATACCACCCCATCGTACCACATCACAACCATTTTAATAGCATGTTGGCACGCAAGGTAAACCATTATAAGCTCCTAGCTAATCAAGCATGGCACAAGAAACTATGATCTCTAGTTGTCATTGCAAACATGTTTATTCATAATAGGCTGAATCAGGAACGATGAACCAATCATATTTACAAAAACAAGAGAGGTCGAGTTCATACCAGATTTTCTCATCTCAGTCAGTCCATCATATATCGTCATAATTGCCTTTCACTTGCATGACCGAATGATGTGAATAATATTAAGAGTGCATGTGCATTGGACTAAGCTGGAATCTGCAAGCATTCAATAAACAGGAGAAGACAAGGCGATATGGGCTCTTTGTCAGATCAACAATAATGCATATAAGAGACACTTCAACAATTTAATTATGGTCTTCTCCTATCTACCCCCAAAGAAAAGAAAAGAAATAAAGCTATTTACACGGGAAAGCTCCCAACAAGCAAAAGAAGAACAGGAAATCTTTTGGGGTTTTCTTTTTAATTACTACTACAAGCATGGAAAGTAAACTAATTAAAAGCTACAACTAATTTTTTTTGTTTTTATTAAGGTTTATTAAACACACAAGAAGAAAGCATAAAAAGGAAAATAAACTAGCATGGATGATACAATGAAAAAGTATAAGCACCGACATCTAGCAATGAGTGTGTGAACATGAATGTAATGTCAGTGGAAATACATAGTCCCCCAAGCTTAGGCTTTTGGCCTAAGTTGGTCTATGGCCACGGCTGGCCTGGTGGATATCCATAGTAATAGTTGGGGTCATACTGCGATGAAGAAGACTCTGATTGCCACTGGGTGGCAAGCATCTCCGGATCCCAATGGTAATTAGACTGTCGTGGAGGATCAACTTGTGGTTCCAACTCTGGCTCTGTGGCTGATGTAGGGTTCCGGTAGGCGTGAATAGCCTCTAACGGAACAAGGTACTAGCCTAAAGATAAATCAAACAAGGAAGGAGCAGGCAGGGTAATAGTCTCAGGATGATGTTTATGAAAGAACAATTTGTATTTAAGCTCCCCTTCCCTATTCTTAACAATAAAATCGTGTGCCACCATACTCTTATAATCTAAATAAACACGAGGCAGCAATTTTTCTTCCTTCTCATAATGCCTAATAGGTATGTTAAAATGTGCAGCTAGGCGCGAAGCATAGATGCCTCCAAAGATGGGGCCCTTTGTACGGTTCAGACTTAACCGTTTAGCAATAATACCGTCCATACTAACAGAGTTATCACTGAATAAACCGTGGAACAAAATAATAATATCAGGAACACTAAGGTTTCCATAGTTTCCACGACCAATTAAGCAACGACTAGCAAATATTGCAAAATAGTGTAAAACAGGAAAATGTATGCTAGTGATTCATGCATCGGAAACCTTCCTCGTTTCCCCTACAGTGATGGTATCAATAAACCCATCCACATCGCCGCGATGTGGTTCCTCTGTCGTGCCCTTGAAAGGGACCAAACAAACCCGACAAAAATCATAAAGTGACATCTCCTTATGCTCATCATATAAATAAAACTCCACTGTAGGTGGTGAGCTCCTAGAATGGAAATGAAAGTTTTGCACAAAGATATTGGTGAGTAAGAGATACTGGTCGCGTTGGTCATGGAGGAAGGCGGCGAGGCCTGCATTCTCAGCCAATTCATAAAAATCATCATAAATCCCGGCTGCTCTCAAGAAATCATCGGAGGGCCATTCACACGGCCTAACCTCCGCAGTGCGAGACAGATTATATTTGGGCTTCTTTGCTTCTTCATTTTGCTTTTCCTTCGAGCTTCGGCTCGATGAGCCCCTCAAAAATCTCTTCATTATTCTCTGAAAAATTCTGAAATTTTTAGTAACTTCAAATAAAAGTGAGCCAAGCTCAACAAAATGGATAGCAACAACTCCTACAAGTTCCTAGAGCCTATATCATGCATTAGAACTACTCTTGACCATATAGATTTGACATGCAAGCTCAAGAACATGGTCACCTAGGCAGCACAAATTTGCAATGAATAAAGCACTAGAACAAAAACTAATTGGACCAATGGAGGAGTCACATACCAAGGAACAATCTCCCCAAGCAGTTTTGTGAGAGGTGCTTTGAGCAAGGAGATCGAAAATGGTAGCAAAATGAGCTTGGACTCGGGTTTGAGCTGGATATTCGTGTTTGTGGGAGGAAGAAGGAGTGTGTGGGTGCAGGAATAAGTGGAGGAGGGCCACCGTGGGCCCACAAGGCAGAGGGCGTGCCCAGGGGGGTAGGGCGCGCCCTCCACCCTCGTGTCCAGGTGGATGCCCCCTGTGCTGTGTTCTTGGTGCCAAATATTCTCAAATATTCCAGAAAAAATCATATTTAAATTTCAGGGCATTTGGAGAACTTTTATTTTCAAGGTATTTTTATATTGCACGGATAATTCAGATAACAGACGGAAAATACTTATTTTTATTTTATTTAATATAAATAATAGAAAGTAAAAGGAGGGTACAAAGAGTTGTGTTTTCTAAATTCATCCATCTCATGATCATCAAAAGGAATCCACTAACAAGGTTGATCAAGTCTTGTTAACGAACTCATTCCGAATAACATGGAACCGGAGAAATTTCGAATAACACTATGTTACCTCAACAGGGATATGCACATCCCCGATAATAAGAATATCATATTTCTTCTTGACAGTAGGAAGAGGAAATTCAAAACCTCCAAATATAATCGATGGAATTTTTCCAATAGAGTTGACACTATGAACTTGAGGTTGTTTCCTCGGAAAATGTACTGTATGCTCATTACCATTAACATGAAAAGTGACATTGCCTTTAGTGCAATCAATAGCAGCCCCTGCAGTATTCAAAAAGGGTCTTCCAAGAATAATAGACATACTATCGTCCTCGAGAATATCAAGAATAACAAAATCTGTTAAAATAGTAACATTTTCAACTACAACAGGCACATCCTCACAAATACCGACAGGTATAACAGTTGATTTATCAGCCATTTGCAAAGATATTTGAGTAGGTGTCAATTTATTCAAATCAAGTCTGAGATATAAAGAGAGAGGCATAACACTAACACAGGCTCCAAGATCACATAAAGCAGTTTTAACATAATTTCTTTTAATGGAGCATGGTATAGTGGGTACTCCTGGATCTCCAAGTTTCTTTGGTATTCCACCCTTAAAAGTATAATTAGCAAGCATGGTGGAAATTTCAGCTTCCGGTATCTTTCTCTTATTTGTAACAATTTCTTTCATATACTTAGCATAAGGATTCATTTTAAGCATATCAGTTAATCGCATACGCCAAAAGATAGGTCTAATCATTTCAGCAAAGCGCTTAAACTCCTTATCATCCTTTTTCTTGGATGGTATGGGAGGAAAAGGCATGGGTTTTTGAACCCATGGTTCTCTTTCTTTACCATGTTTCCTAGCAACAAGGTCTTTCTTATCATAATGTTGATTCTTTGATTGTAGGTTATCAGGATCAACAACAGGTTCAATTTCTATATCATTATGATTACTAGGTTGAGCATCATCATGAACATTATCATTAACATTATCACTAGTTTCAGGTTCATTACCAGATTGTGTTTCAGCATCAGAAATAAAAATATCATTTGGATTCTCAGATGGTTGAGCAATAGGTTCACTAGAAGCATGCAAAGTCCTATCATTTTTCTTTTTCTTCCTTTTAGAAGGACTAGGTGCATCTATATTATTTCTCTGAGAATCTTGCTCAATTCTCTTAGGATGGCCTTCAGGATACAGAGGTTCCTAATTCATTCTACTAGTTCTAGTAGCCACTCTAACAGCATAATCATTATTCTTACTATTCAATTCATTGAGCAAATCATTTTGAGGTTTAAGTACTTGTTATACTTGAGTGGTAACCATAGAAGCATGTTTACTAATAAGTTTAAGTTCACCTTTAACATTAGCCATATAATCACCTAAGTGTTCAAGCATATTTGAATTGTATTTCAATTGTCTACCAAAATAAGCATTGAAGTCTTCTTGCTTAACCATAAATTTATCAAACTCATCTAAGCATGGGCTAGCAAACTCAGTAAATGGGATTTTAGCTTTATCATATCTATAGAGAGAATTTACCTTTACTACCTGTGTCGGGTTATCAAGACCATGAGTTTCTTCAATAAGTAATGGATTAAGATCACATGTTTCTTCAACAGGCGGTAAATTAAGACCGTGTATTTCTTCAATAGGAGGTAAATTCTTAACATCTTCGGCTTTAATACCTTTTTCTTTCATAGATTTCTTTGCCTCTTGCATATCTTCAGGACTGAGAAATAGAACACCTCTCTTCTTCGGAGTTGGTTTAGGAATAGGCTCAGGAAGTGTCCAATTATTTTCATTTGTCAACATATTATTCAATAGAATTTCAGCTTCATCTGGTGTTCTTTCCCTGAAAACAGAACAAGCACAACTATCCAGGTAATCTCTAGAAGCATCAGTTAGTCCATTATAAAAGATATCAAGTATTTCATTTTTCTTAAGAGGGTGATTAGGAAAAGCATTAAGTAATTGGAGAAGCCTCCCCCAAGCTTGTGGGAGACTCTCTCCTTCAATTTGCACAAAATTATATATATCCCTCAAAGCAGCTTGTTTCTTATGAGCAGGGAAATATTTAGCATAGAAGTAATAAATCATATCCTGGGGACTACGCACACAACCAGGATCAAGAGAATTAAACCATATCTTAGCATCACCCTTTAATGAGAACGGAAATATTTTAAGGATATAAAAGTAGCGAGTTCTTTCATCTTTAGTGAATAGGGTGGCAATATCATTTAATTAGTAAGATGTGCCACAACAGTTTCAGATTCATAGCCATGAAAAGGATTAGATTCAACCAAAGTAATTATATCAGGTTCAACATAGAATTCATAATACTTATAGGTAACACAGATAGGTGAAGTAGCAAAAGCAGGGTCATGTTTCATTCTAGCATTAAGAGATTGCTGCTTCCATTTAGCTAATAACCTCTTGAGTTCGTATCTATCTTTGCAAGCTAAAATAGCTAAAGCAGCTTCTTTTTCAAAAACATAACCCTCAGGAATAACAGGTGATCATATTCATTAGAGGGAGAGTCTTCATCATCACTTTCATCAATATTATCAGATTCAATATTTTCACTCTCTCTAACCCTAGCAAGTTGTTCATCAAGAAATTCACCAAGTGGCACAGTAGTATCAAGCATAGAAGTAGTTTCATCATAAGTATCATGCATAGCAGAAGTGGCATCGTCAATAACATGCGACATATCAGAACGAATAGCAGAAGCAGGTTTAGGTGTCGCAAGCTTACTCAAAACAGAAGGTGAATCAAGTGCAGAGCTAGATGGCAGTTCCTTAACTCCCCTCGTAGTTGAGGGATAAATCTTGGTTTTTGGATCTCTCAAGTTCTTCATAATGATAAGCAGATATAAATCCCAAGTGACTCAAAGAATAGAGCTATGCTCCCCGGCAACGGTGCCAGAAAATAGTCTTGATAACCCACAAGTATAGGGGATCGCAATAGTTTTCGAGGGTAGAGTATTCAACCCAAATTTATTGATTCGACACAAGGGGAGCCAAAGAATATTCTCAAGTATTAGCAGCTGGGTTGTCAATTCAACCACACCTGGAAACTTAATATCTGCAGCAAAGTATTTAGTAGCAAAGTAATATGATAGTAGTGGTAATGGTAGCAAAAAGTAACGATACCAAAAGTAATGTTTTTGGTATTTTGTAGTGATGATAGCAATAGCAATGGAAAAGTAAATAAGCGAAGAACAATATATGGAAAGCTCGTAGGCGATGGATCAGTGATGGAGAATTATGTCGGATGCGGTTCATCATGTAACAGTCATAACCTAGGGTGACACAGAACTAGCTCCAATTCATCAATGTAATGTAGGCATGTATTCCGAATATAGTCATACGTGCTTATGGAAAAGAACTTGCATGACATCTTTTGTCCTACCCTCCCGTGGCAGCGGGGTCCTAATGGAAACTAAGGGATATTAAGGCCTCCTTTTAATAGAGTACTAGACCAAAGCATTAACACATAGTGAATACATGAACTCCTCAAACTACGTTCATCGCCGATAAGTATCCCGATTATTGTCACTTCGGGGTTAATGGATCATAACACATAATAGGTGACTATAGACTTGCAAGATAGGATCAAGAACTCTCATATATTGATGAAAACATAATAGGTTCAGATATGAAATCATGGCACTCGGGCCCTAGTGACAAGCATTAAGCATAGCAAAGTCATAGCAACATCAATCTCAGAACATAGTGGATACTAGGGATCAAACCCTAACAAAACTAACTCGATTGCATGATAAATCGCATCGAACCCATCACCGTCCAGCAAGCCTACGATGGAATTACTCACGCATGGCGGTGAGCATCATGAAATTGGTGATGGAGGATGGTTGATCATGACGATGGCGACGGATTCCCCTCTCCGGAGGCCTGAATGGACTCCAAATCAGCCCTCCCGAGAGGTTTTAGGGCTTGGCGGTGGCTCTACATCATAAAACGCGATGAATCCTTCTTCTCTATTTTTTCTCCCCGAAAGCAAATATATAGAGTTGGAGTCGAGGTCGAAGGAGCTCCAGGGGGGCCCACGAGGTAGGGGGCGCGCCCTAGGGGGCAGGCGCGCCCCCACCCTCATGGCTAGGGTGTGGGCCCCCTGGTCTTCATCTTTTGCAAGGATTTTTTATTATTTCCAAAAAGATGTTCCATGAAGTTTCAGGTCATTCCGAGAACTTTTGTTTCTGCACATAAACAACACCATGGCAATTCTGCTAAAAACAGCGTCAGTCAGGGTTAGTTCCATTCAAATCATGCAAGTTAGAGTCCAAAACAAGGGCAAAAGTGTTTGGAAAAGTAGATACGACGGAGACGTATCAGTCTCCAACGTATCTATAATTTTTTATTGTTCCATGCTATTATATTATCCATCTAGGATGTTTTATATGCATTTATATGCTATTTTATATGATTTTTGGGACTAACCTATTAACCTAGAGCCCAGTGCCACTTTCTGTTTTTTCCTTGTTTTTAAGTATCGCAGAAAAGGAAAACCAAACGGAGTCCAATTGACCTGAAATTTCACAGAGATTATTTTTGGACCAGAAGAAGCCCACGGAGTATCGGAGATGGGCCAGAAGAACGGGGGTAGGGGCGCGCGCCCTACCCCCCTGGGCGCGCCCCCTACCTCGTGGCTGCCTCGGGGACCCCCTGACTTGTTCCCGACTCTAACACCTCTTATATATACCCAAACTTCCAGAACATAACCTAGATCGGGAGTTTCGCCGCCGCAAGCCTCCGTAGCCACCGAAAACCAATCTAGACCCGTTCCGGCACCCTGCCGGAGGGGGGAATCCCTCTCTGGTGGCCATATTCATCATCCCGGTGCTCTCCATGACGAGGAGGGAGTAGTTCACCCTCGGGGCTGTGGGTATGTAGCAGTAGCTATGTGTTTGATCTCTCGCTCTCTCTCTCTCTCTCCTGTGTTCTTTATTTGGCGCGATCTTGATGTAGCGCGAGCTTTGCTATTATAGTTGGATCTTATGATGTTTCTCCCCCTCTACTCTCTTGTAATGGATCGAGTTTTCCCTTTGAAGTTATCTTATCGAATTGAGCTTTAAGGGTTTGAGAACACTTGATGTATGCCTTGCATGTGCTTATCTGCGGTGATAATGGGATATCACGTGGTCTACTTGATGTATGTTTTGGTGATCAACTTGCGGGTTTAGTGACCTTGTGAACTTATGCACAGGGGTTAGCACACATTTTTGTCTTTACTCTCCGGTAGAAACTTTGGGGCACTCTTTGAAATTCTTTGTGTTGGTTGAATAGATGAATCTGAGATTGTGTGATGCATATCGTATAAACATACCCACGGATACTCGAGGTGACATTGGAGTATCTAGATGACATTAGGGTTTTGGTTGATTTGCGTCTTAAGGTGTTATTCTAGTACGAACTCTAGGATAGATTGAACGGAAAGAATAGCTTCATGTTATTTTACTACGGACTCTTGAATAGATCGATCAGAAAGGATAACTTTGAGGTGGTTTCGTACCCTACAATAATCTCTTCGTTTGTTCTCCGCTATTAGTGACTTTGGAGTGACTCTTTCTTGCATGTTGAGGGATTGTTATGTGATCCAATTATGTTATTATTTTTTGGAGAACTTGGACTATTGAAAGTGTGAACCCTAGGCCTTGTTTCCTACCATTGCAATACCGTTTACGCTCACTTTTATCGCTTGCTACCTTGCTGTTTTTATATTTTCAGATTACACTATATCTACCATCCATATTGCACTTGTATCACCATCTCTTCGCCGAACTAGTGCACCTATACAATTTACCATTGTATTGGGTGTTTTGGGGACACAAGAGACTCTTTGATATTTGATTACAGGGTTGTTTGAGAGAGACATCTTCATCCTACGCCTCCCACGGATTGATAAACCTTAGGTCATCCACTTGAGGGAAATTTGCTACTGTCCTACAAACCTCTGCACTTGGAGGCCCAACAACGTCTACAAGAAGAAAGTTGTGTAGTAGACATCAAGCTCTTTTCTGGCGCCGTTGCCGGGGAGGTTATGATTGAAGGTATATCTTTAGATCTTGCAACCGAATCTGTTTGTTTCTTGTTTTATCACTAGTTTATACTATAAAAGAAAATTACAAAAAAGGAACTTAGGGTACCTCATATGCTTCATCTATTTAATGTCTTTCGTGAGAATAAGGATTCTGGTAATTGTGCTCAAGTGCTAGAAGAATAATGCATTAGAATGTTTGGCACTAAATATTTGAATGATGATCATGATTGCAATGTTGTTAGTATGAATTCCTTGAATATTCATGATGCTAATGATATGCAAATCCACAAGCTTGGGGAAGCTATGCTTGATGAAGATGATATTTTTTGTCTCCCAAGTTTTGATATGCCAATTTATTATGATGATAGCATGCCTCCTATTTATGATGGTTATATTGATGAAAGTGGGTTTGGAAGAGTGTCAACTTTAGGAAGTAATGATCCCACTATTTTGGAGGATGTTGAATCTTATTGTGACAATTATGAAAGTGGATTTGGAGAGGTCATTACTTTATTTAGTAATGATTACACTATCTTGGAAGAGGTTTCAATTGATTATGATGAGAACAAAGTTCTACTAATGATGATTATTGTGATGATACTTATGCTATAAAAAGTAGAGATGATTATATTTATAAAACTTGTCATTATTATGATTACGCTTTTTCTGAACATTACTCCTTTAATGTGGAAAAAATTTATAGTATTCGAGTTTCTTATGATGCTCCCACTATTCCGAATGAGAAGAATTTTGCTTATGTGGAGAGTAACAAAAATTCTATGCTTGTGGCTCATGAAAAGAATGCTTTATGTGATAGTTATATTGTTGAATTCATTCTTGATGCTACTGAAAATTATTATGAGGGAGGAATATATGCTTGTAGGAATTGCAATAATATCAAGTTTCCTCTCTACATGTTGAAAATCTTGAAGCTATGCTTGTTTTGCCTTCCTATGCTAGTTGATTATTGTTCCCATAAGTTGTTTGCTCACAAAATCCCTATGCATAGGAAGTGGGTTAGACTTAAATTTTCTAGTCATATTCTTCATGATGCTCTCTTTATGTTTCAATTCTTATCTTTTATGTGAGCATCATTGAAATTATCATGCCTAGCTAAGGGCGTTAAACGATAGCGCTTGTTGGGAGGCAACCCAATTTTATTTTTGCTCTTTGCTTTTTGTTTCTGTTTAGTAATAAATAATTAATCTAGATTCATTTATGATTGTGTTTTTATGTTTTAATTAGTGTTTGTGCCAAGTAAAGCCTTTAGGATCTTCTTGGGTGATTGTTATTTGATCTTGCTGTAAAAAACAGAAAGTATGCGCTCACGAGAATAATTTTCATTTTTTACCAGAGAGCGATAAAATACCAATTCAAACCACAGTATATCAATATAAAAATTTCCTAGGACTTCCTAATTTCTCAGGATTTTTGGAGTTACAGAAGTATTCAAGAGTTACAGATTACTACAGACTGTTCTGTTTTTGGCAGATTCTGTTTTTTGATGCATAGTTTGCTTGTTTTCTAGTTTCTATGGCTTATATTGCTTAATATAAATTTTAGAAATGATATGGTACAATAGGAATCATGTGAGAAAAATTATGAATCTTGTCTTGACAGTACCTAAGTGGTGATGTGCTTTCTTATACAAACAGAGCTTATGAGTTTTCTGTTGAGTTTTGTGTTGTGAAGTTTTCAAGTTTTGGGTAAAGATTCAATGGACTATGGAATAAAGAGTGGAAAGAGCCTAAGCTTGGGGATGCCCAAGGTACCCCAAGGTAATATTGAAGGACAACCAAGAGCCTAAGCTTGGGGATGCCCCGGAAGGCATCCCCTCTTTCGTCTTTGTCTATCGGTAATCTTACTTGGAGCTATATTTTTATTCACCACATGATATGTGTTTTGCTTGGAGCGTTATTTTTTTCTTTTGCTTGTTGTTTGAATAAAATACCAAGATCTGAAATTCTTAAATGTTAGAGAGTCTTCACATAGTTGCATAATTATTCGACTACTCATTGATCTTCACTTATATCTTTTGGAGTAGTTTGTCATTTGCTCTAGTGCTTCACTTATATCTTTTCAGAGCACGGTGATGGTTTTATTTTGAAGAAATAGATGAACTCTCATGCTTCACTTATATTATTTTGAGAGTCTTTAGAACAGCATGGTAATTTGCTTGGGTTATAAAACTAGTCCTAATATGATGGGCATCCAAGGTGGGTATAATAAAAACTTTCACATAGAGTGCATTGAATACTATGAGAAGTTTGATACTTGAGGATTGTTTTGAGATATGAAGATGGTGATATTAGAGTCATGCTAGTTGAGTAGTTGTGAATTTGAGAGATACGTGTGTTAAAGCTTGTGATTCCCGTAGCATGCACATATGGTGAGCTGTTATGTGATGAAGTCGGAGCATGATTTATTTATCGATTGTCTTTGTTATGACTAGCGCTCGGGGATGAGTGATGTCTACTACACAACCTTCTTCTTGTAGACGTTGTTGGGCCTCCAAGTGCAGAGGTTTGTAGGACAGTAGCAAATTTCCCTCAAGTGGATGACCTAAGGTTTATCAATCCGTAGGAGGCGTAGGATGAAGATGGTCTCTCTCAAGCAACCCTGCAACCAAATAACAAAGAGTCTCTTGTGTCCCCAACACGACCAATAAAATGGTAAATTGTATAGGTGCACTAGTTTGGCGAAGAGATGGTGATACAAGTGGTATATGGATAGTAGATAACGGTATTTGTAATCTGAAATTATAAAAACAGCAAGGTAGCAAGTGATAAAAGTGAGCGTAAACGGTAGTGCCAAACATTTTATAGATTTCTTCTTCTAGCACTTGAGCACAATTATCCTTTCCATCATACTCACGAAAGATATTAAAAAGGTGAAGCGTATGAGACAAACTCAATTCCATTTTTTATAGTTTTCTTTTATAAACTAAACTAGTGATAAAAACAAGAAACTAAAAGACTCGATTGCAAGATCTAAAGATATACCTTCAAGCGCTAACCTCCGCGGCAACGGCGCCAGAAAAGAGCTTGATGTCTACTACACAACCTTCTTCTTGTAGATGTTGTTGGGCCTCCAAGTGCAGAGGTTTGTAGGACAGTAGCAAATTTCCCTCAAGTGGATGACCTAAGGTTTATCAATCCGTAGGAGGCATAGGATGAAGATGGTCTCTCTCAAGCAACCCTACAACCAAATAACAAAGAGTCTCTTGTGTCCCCAACACACCCA
The DNA here is from genome assembly GCF_018294505.1 of Triticum aestivum. Classification (NCBI taxonomy): domain Eukaryota; kingdom Viridiplantae; phylum Streptophyta; class Magnoliopsida; order Poales; family Poaceae; genus Triticum; species Triticum aestivum. The sequence goes on along the minus strand of NC_057809.1, from coordinate 118,407,122 downwards.
ATACAATGGTAAATTGTATAGGCGCACTAGTTCGGCGAAGAGATGGTGATACAAGTGGTATATGGATGGTAGATAAAGGTATTTGTAATCTGAAATTATAAAAACAGCAAGGTAACTAATGATAAAAGTGAGCGTAAACAGTATTGCAATGCGTGGAAATAAGGCTTAGGGTTCATACTTTCGCTAGTGCAAGTTCCCTCAACAATAATATCATAATTGGATCACATAACTATCCCTCAACATGCAACAAAGAGTCACTCCAAAGTCACTAATAGCGGAGAACGAACGAAGAGATTATGGTAGAGTACGAAACCACCTCAGAGTTATTCTTTCCAATCAATCTGTTGGGCTATTCCTATAAGTGTCACAAACAGCCCTAGAGTTCGTACTAGAATAACACCTTAAGATACAAATCAATCAAAACCCTAATGTCACCTAGATACTCCAATGTCACCTCAAGTATCCGTGGGCATGATTATACGATATGCATCACACAATCTCAGATTCATCTATTCAACCAACACAAAGGACCTCAAAGAGTGCCCCAAAGTTCCTACCAAAGAATCACGATGAAGACGTGTGCCAACCCCTATGCATAGGTTCCCAATGTCACGAAACCCGCAAGTTGATCACCTTAACATACATCAAGTGGCACGTGGTATCCCATTGTCACCACAGATATCCACGTCAAGACATACATCAAGTGTTCTCAAGTCTTTAAAGACTCAATCCGATAAGATTACTCCAAAGGGGAAACTCAATTCATTACAAGAGAGAAGAGGGGGAGGAAAAACATAAGATCCAACTATAATAGCAAAGCTCGCGATACATCATGATCGTGCCAAATCAAGAACACAAGAGAGAGAGAGAGAGAGAGAGAGAGAGATCAAACACAGCTTACGAGTTTTCTGTTAAGTTTTCTGTTAAGTTTTGTGTTGTGAAGTTTTCAAGTTTTGGGTAAGGATTCGATGGACTATGGAATATGGAGTAGAAAGAGCCTAAGCTTGGGTATTCCCAAGGCACCCCAAGGTAATATTCAAGGATAGCCAAGAGCCTAAGCTTGGGGATGCCCCGGAAGGCATCCCCTCTTTCGTCTTCGTTCATCGGTAACTTTACTTGGAGCTATATTTTTATTCGCCACATGATATGTGTTTTGCTTGGAGCGTCAATTTATTTGTTATGATTTTCTTGATGTTATTTAGAACAATGTTTTGCATCTTTTATTTCAATAAAAGTGGCATTAATAGTCTTTACTATGCCTATGTTACAAGTATACATGTTGCTGTTTGAAAACAGAAAGTTTACCGCTGTTGCAATAATTCCCTAGAAAAGTCAGGATGTGATAAAATGTTGAAACCTTTTTCATATTAAGGTCTGATAAATTTACTATGGTGGGAATTTTATTTCATAATTTTTGGAGCTAGGTAAGTATGGATGTTGCAGCATTCTTTATAGACTATCCTGTTTAGGCAGATTGCTGTTATGTTTGCATTGTTTGCATATGTTTGCTTCTTTAATGATTCTATTTGAGGATAGGACTATTAAATATGCAGAGGCATTTAGTATTCAATTTTGAATAATAATTTTAGTGATTTGCTACAGTAGAGTATGATAAGGTTTTGGCAATGGTTTATACTAACTTATCTCACGAGTCCTTGTTGAGTTTTGTGTGGATGAAGCTTTTGAGATTTAGGGAGACCGTGATATGAGAGGAATTAAGGAGACACAAAATCTCAAGCTTGGGGATGCCCAAGGCACCCCAAGATAATATTTCAATCTAATCTTGGGGATGCCCCGGTTGGCATCTCACCTTTCTTCTTCAACAATTATCGGTTAGTATCGGTTGATCCTAAGTTTTTGCTTCTTCACATGAATTTTGCTATTCTTAGATGACATTTTATTTTGCTTTGCTTGCTGTTTGAATAGAGTACCAAGATCTGAAATTATTAAATGTTAGAGAGTCTTCACATAGTTGCGTAATTATTCGACTACTCATTGATCTTCACTTATATCTTTCGGAGTAGTTTGTCATTTGCTCTAGTGCTTCACTTATATCTTTTAGAGCATGGTGGTAATTTTATTTTGAAGAAATAGATGAACTCTCATGCTTCACTTATATTATTTTGAGAGTCTTAAATAGCATGGTAATTTGCTTAAAATCCTAATATGCTAGGTATTCAAGAATAATAAAATTCTCTTATGAGTGTGTTGAATACTATGAGAAGTTTGATACTTGATAGTTGTTTTGAGATATGGAGATGGTGATATTAGAGTCATGCTAGTTGAGTGGTTATGAATTTGAGAAATAGTTGTGTTGAAGTTTGTGATTCCCGTAGCATGCACGTATGGTGAACCGTTATGTGACGAAGTCGTACCATGATTTATTTATTGATTGTCTTCCTTATGAGTGGCGGTCGGGGACGAGCGATGGTCTTTTCCTACCAATCTATCCCCCTAGGAGCATGCGTGTAATACTTTGCTTTGATAACTTCTAGATTTTTGCAATAAGTATATGAGTTCTTTATGACTAATGTTGAGTCCATGGATTATACGCACTCTCACCCTTCCACCTTTGCTAGCCTCTCTAATACCGCACACCTTTCGCCATATCATACACCTACCATATACATTCCTCAAAACAGCCACCATACCTACCTATTATGGCATTTCCATAGCCATTCCGAGATATATTGCCATGCAACTTTCCACCATCTAGTTCATCATGACACATTCATCATTGTCATATTGCTTAGCATGATCATGTAGTTGACATAGTATTTGTGGCAATGCCACCTTTCATAATTCTTTCATACTTGTCACTCTTGATTCATTGCATATCCCGGTACACCGCCGGAGGCATTCATATAGAGTCATCTTTGTTCTAGTATCGAGTTGTAAATAAATAGAAGTGTGATTATCATCATTCAATAGAGCATTGTCCCAATAAAAAAGAAGAGAGAGAGGCCAAATAAAAAAAGAGAAAGGCCAAATAAAAAAAGAAAGGCCAAATAAAAAAAGAAATGCCAAATAAAAAAATATATAATAAAAGGGACAATGCTACTATCCTTTTTCCACACTTGTGCTTCAAAGTAGCACCATGATCTTTATGATATAGGGTCTCTTGTTTTGTCACTTTCATATACTAGTGGGAATCTTTCATTATAGAACTTGGCTTGTATATTACAATGATGGGCTTCCTCAAATTTCCCTAGGTCTTCGTGAGCAAGCAAGTTGGATGCACACCCACTTAGTTTCTTTTGTTGAGCTTTCATACATTTATAGCTCTAGTGCATCCGTTGGAGACATATGAGATTCAAGACAAAAGTTCATGGCTCACGCTCATGTATTGCGTGAAGATTGAAAAAGTTTGAGAACATCAAAAGTATGAAACAATTGCTTGGCTTGTCATCAGGGTTGTGCATGATTTAAATACTTTGTGTGGTGAAGATAGAGCATAGCCAGACTATATGATTTTGTAGGGATAGCTTTCTTTGGCCATGATATTTTGAGAAGACATAATTACTTTATTAGTATGCTTGAAGTATTATTATTTTTATGTCAATATGAACTTTTGTCTTGAATCTTTCAGATCTGAATATACATATCACAAGTAAGAAGAATTACATTGAAATTATGCCAACTAGCATTCCACATCAAAAATTATCTTTTTATCATTCACCTACTCGAGGACTAGCAGGAATTAAGCTTGGGGATGCTGATACGTCTCCAACGTATCTATAATTTTTGATTGCTCCATGCTATATTATCTAAGGATGCACTAGAGCTATAAATGTATGAAAGCTCAACAAAAGAAACTAAGTGGGTGTGCATCCAACTCGCTTGCTCACGAAGACCTAGGGCATTTTGAGGAAGCCCATCATTGGAATATACAAGCCAAGTTCTATAATGTAAGATTCCCACTAGTATATGAAAGTGACAACATAGGAGACTCTCTATCGTGAAGATCATGGTGCTACTTTGAAGCACAAGTGTGGTAAAAGGATAGTAGCATTGCCCCTTCTCTCTTTTTCTCTCATTTTTTATTTTTTTATTTGGGCCTTCTCTTTTTTTATGCCCTCTTTTCTCTCTTTTTTTATTTGGGCTTCTTTGGCCTCTTTTATTTATTTATTTTCGTCCGAAGTCTCATACCGACTTGTGGGGGAATCATAGTCTCCATCATCCTTTCCTCACTGGGACAATGCTCTAATAATGATGATCATCACACTTTTATTTTTCTTACAACTCAAGAATTACAACTCGATACTTAGAACAAGATATGACTCTATATGAATGCCTCAGGTGGTGTACCGGGATGTGCAATGATGCATGAGTGACATGTATGAAATAATTATGAACGGTGGCCTTGCCACAAATACAATGTCAACTACATGATCATGCAAAGCAATATGACAATGATGAAGCCTGTCATAATAACGGAACGGTGGAAAGTTGCATGGCAATATATCTCGGAATGGCTATGGAAATGCCATAATAGGTAGGTGTGGTGGCTGTTTTGAGGAAGGTATATGGTGGGTTTATGGTACCGGCGAAAGTTGCGCGGTACTAGAGAGGCTAGCAATGGTGGAAGGGTGAGAGTGCGTATAATCCATGGACTCAACATTAGTCATAAAGAACTCACATACTTATTGCAAAAATCTATTAGTTATCGAAACAAAGTACTACGCGCATGCTCCTAGGGGGATAGATTGGTAGGAAAAGACCATCGATCGTCCCCGACCGCTACTCATAAGGAAGGGAATCAAAAAATAAATCATGCTCCGACTTCACCACATAACGGTTCACCATACGTGCATGCTATGGGAATCACAAACTTCAACACAAGTATTTATCAAATTCACAACTACTCAACTAGCATGACTCTGATATTATTACCTCCATATCTCAAAACAATCATCAAGCATCAAACTTCTCATAGTATTCAACACACTCATAAGAAAGTTTTATTATTAATCTTGTATACCAAGAATATTAGGATTTTAAGCAATTTACCATGCTATTTAAGGCTCTCAAAATAATCTAAGTGAAGCATGAGAGATCAATAGTTTCTATAAAACAAAACTACCACCGTGCTCTAAAAGATATAAGTGAAGCACTAGAGCAAATGACAAACTACTCTGAAAGATATAAGTGAAGATCAATGAGTAGTCGAATAATTATGCAACTATGTGAAGACTCTCTAACATTTAATAATTTCATATCTTGGTATTCTATTCAAACAGCAATCAAAGCAAAATAAAATGATATCTAAGAATAGCAAACATCATGTGAAGAAGCAAAAACTTAGGATCAACCGAAACTAACTGATAGTTGTTGAAGAAGAAAGGTGGGATGCCAACCGGGCATCCCCAAGCTTAGACGCTTGAGACTTCTTGAAATATTATCTTGGGGTGCCTTGGGCATCCCCAAGCTTGAGCTTTTGTGTCTCCTTAATTCCTCTCATATCACGGTCTCCCTAAATCTCAAAAGCTTCATCCACACAAAACTCAACAAGGACTCGTGAGATAAGTTAGTATAAACCATAGCAAAAACCTTATCATACTCTACTGTAGCAAATCACTAAAATTATTATTAAACATTGCATACTAAATTCCTCTGCATATTTAATAGTCCTATCATAAAATAGAATCGTTAAAGAAGCAAACATATGCAAACAATGCAAACATAACAGCAATCTGCCTAAACTGGATAGTCTGTAAAGAATGCTGCAACATCCATACTTCCCTAGCTCAAACAATTATGAAAGAAAATTCCCACTGTAGTAAATTTATCAGAGCTTAATATGCAAAAGGTTTCAACATTTCATCATATTCTGACTTTTCTAGGAAATTATTGCAACAGCGGTAAACTTTCTGTTTTCGAACAGCAACATGTATACTTGTAACATAGGCATAGTAAAGGCTATCAATGCCACTTTTATTGAAACAAAATATGCAAAACATTATTCTAAATAAAAGCAAGCAAATACTAACAAAATAAATTGACGCTCCAAGCAAAACACATATCATGTGGCGAATAAAAATATAGCTCCAAGTAAAGTTACCGATGAACGAAGACGAAAGAGGGGATGCCTTCCGGGGCATCCCCAAGCTTAGGCTCTTGGCTATCCTTGAATATTACCTTGGGGTGCCTTGGGAATACCCAAGCTTAGGCTCTTTCTACTCCATATTCCATAGTCCATCGAATCCTTACCCAAAACTTGAAAACTTCACAACACAAAACTTAACAGAAAACTCGTAAGCTTCGTTAGTATAAGAAAGTAAATCACCACTTAAAGGTACTGTAATGAACTTATTCTTTATTTATATTGGTGTTAAAACTACTTTATTCCAACTTATCTATGGTTTATAAACACTTTTACTAGCCATAGATTCATCAAAATAAGTAAACAACACATGAAAAACAGAATCTGTCAGAAACAGAACAGTCTGTAGTAATCTAGATCAAACGTATACTTCTGGAACTCATAAAATTCTCAAATAAATTTCTGGACCTGAGTAATTTATCTATTAATCATCTGCAAAAATAATTAACTAAATAGCACTTTCCAAATAAAGATGGCAGCAATTATCGTGAGTGCTAAAGTTTCTGTTTTTTACAGCATGATCAACAAGACTTTCCCCAAGTCTTCCCAAAGGTTCTACTTGGCACAAACACTAATTAAAATAAAACCACATCTAAACAGAGGCTAGATGGATTATTTATTACTAAACAGGAATATAAAGCAAGGAACTAAAATAAAATATGGTTGCCTCCCAACAAGCGCTATCGTTTAACGCCCCTAGCTAGGCATGATGATTTCAATGATGCTCACATAAAAGATAAGAATTGAAACATAAAGAGAGCATCATAAAGAATATGACTAGCATATTTTAGTCTAACGTACTTCCTATGCATAGGGATTTTGTGAGCAAACAACTTATGGGAACAATAATCAACTTGCATAGGAAGGTAAAACAAGCATAACTTCAAAACTTTAAGAACATAGAGAGGAAACTTGATATTATTGCAACTCCTACAAGCATATATTCCTCCCTCATAATAATTTATGTAGTATCATGAATGAATTCAACAATATAACCAGCACCTAAAGCATTCTTTTCATGATCTACAAGCATAGAAAATTTACTACTCTCCACATAAGCAAGATTCTTCTCATGAATAATAGTGGGAGTATCATAAGAGACTCGAATACTATAAATTGCTTCCACATTAAAAGAGTAATGTTCAGAGAAGGGGTAATCATAATCATGTCAAGTTTTATAAATATAATCACTACTTTGTATAGCATAAGTATCATCACAATAATCATCATAAGTAGGAGGCATGCTATCATCATTATAAACTTGCATATCAAAACTTGGGAGACTAAAAATATCATCTTCATCAAACATAGCTACCCCAAGCTTGTGGCTTTGCATATCATTAGCATCATGGATATTAAAGGAATTCATACTATCAACATTGTAATCATGCTCATCATTCAAATATTTAGTGCCAAACATTTTATAGATTTCTTCTTCTAGCACTTGAGCACAATTATCCTTTCCATCACACTCACGAAAGATATGAAAAAGGTGAAGCGTATGAGACAAACTCAATTCCATTTTTTATAGTTTTCTTTTATAAACTAAACTAGTGATAGAAACAAGAAACTAAAAGACTTGATTGCAATATCTAAAGATATACCTTCAACCGCTAACCTCCCCGGCAACGGCGCCAGAAAAGAGCTTGATGTCTACTACACAACCTTCTTCTTGTAGACGTTGTTGGGCCTCCAAGTGCATAGGTTTGTAGGACAGTAGAAAATTTCCCTCAAGTGGATGACCTAAGGTTTATCAATCCGTAGGAGGTGTAGGATGAAGATGGTCTCTCTCAAGCAACCCTACAACAAAATAACAAAGAGTCTCTTGTGTCCCCAACACACCCAATACAATGGTAAATTGTATAGGCGCACTAGTTTGGCGAATAGATGGTGATACAAGTGGTATATGGATGGTAGATAAAGGTATTTGTAATCTGAAATTATAAAAACAACAAGGTAACTAATGATAAAAGTGAGCGTAAAGAGTATTGCAATGCGTGGAAATAAGGCCTAGGGTTCATACTTTCGCTAGTGCAAGTTCCCTCAACAATAATATCATAATTGGGTCACATCACTATCCCTCAACATGCAACAAAGAGTCACTCCAAAGTCACTAATAGAGGAGAACGAACGAAGAGATTATGGTAGGGTACGAAACCACCTCAAAGTTATTCTTTCCAATCAATCCGTTGGGCTATTCCTATAAGTGTCACAAACAGCCCTAGAGTTCGTACTAGAATAACACCTTAAGATACAAATCAACCAAAACCCTAATGTCACCTAGATACTCCAATGTCACCTGAAGTATCCGTGGGCATGATTATACGATATGCATCACGCAATCTCATATTCATCTATTCAACCAACACAAAGGACCTCAAAGAGTGCCCCAAAGTTCCTACCGGAGAATCACGACGAAAACGTGTGCCAACCCCTATGCATAGGTTCATGGGCGGAACCCGAAAGTTGATCACCAAAACATACATCAAGTGAATCACGTGATATCCCATTGTCACCACAGATATGCACGGCAAGACATACATCAAGTGTTCTCAAATCTTTAAAGACTCAATCCGATAAGATTACTTCAAAGGGGAAACTCAATTCATTACAAGAGAGAAGAGGGGGAGGAGAAACATAAGATCCAACTATAATAGCAAAGCTCGCGATACATCAAGATCGTGCCAAATCAAGAACACGAGAGAGAGAGAGAGAGAGAGAGAGAGAGAGAGAGAGAGAGAGAGAGAGAGATCAAACACATAGCTACTGGTACATACCCTCAGCCCCGAGAAAGAACTACTCCCTCCTCGTCATGGAGAGCACCGGGATGATGAAGATGGCCACCGGTGAGGGATTGCCCCCTCCGGCAGGGTGCCGGAACGGGTCTAGATTGGCTTTCGGTGGCTACAGAGGCTTCTGGCGGCGGAACTCCCGATCTATTGTGCGTTCGGACGTTTTTAGGGTATATGGAGATATATAAGCGGAAGAAGTACGTCATGGGGCCACGAGGGGCTCACGAGGGTGGAGGGTGCGCCCAGGGGGGTGGGCGCGCCCCCCTGCCTCGTGACCTCCTCGCAGATCCCCCGACGTGCACTCCAAGTCTTCTGGGCTTCTTTCCTTCCAAAAATGAGTTCCGTGAAGTTTCAGGTCAATTGGACTCCGTTGGATTTTCCTTTTCTTCGAAACCCTAAAACAGGGTAAAAATAGAAACTGGCACTGGGCTCTGGGTTAATAGGTTAGTCCCAAAAATGATATAAAAGTGTATAATAAAGCCCATAAACATTCCAAAAAGTAGATAATATAGCATGGAGCAATCAAAAATTATAAATACATTGGAGACATATCAACGAGCGATGGTCTTTTCCTACCAATCTATCCCCCTAGGAGCATGCACGTAGTACTTCGTTTCGATAACTAATAGATTTTTGCAATAAGTATGTGAGTTCTTTATGACTAATGTTGAGTCCATGGATTATACGCACTCTCACCCTTCCACCATTGCTAGCCTCTCTAATACCGCGCACCTTTCGCCAGTATCATACACCCACCATATACGTTCCTCAAAACAGCCACCATACCTACTAATTATGGCATTTCCATAGCCATTCCGAGATATATTTCCATGCAACTTTCCACCGTTCCGTTTATTATGACACGCTCCATCATTGTCATGTTGCTTTGCATGATCATGTAGTCGACATCGTATTTGTGGCAAAGCCACCATTCATAATTCTTTCATACATGTCATTCTTGATTCATTGCACATCCCGGTACACCGCCGGAGGCATTCATATAGAGTCATATTTTGTTCTAAGTATTGAGTTGTAATTCTTGAGTTGTAAGTAAATAAAAGTGTGGTGATCATCATTTTTAGAGCATTGTCCCAGTGAGGAAAGGATGATGGAGACTATGATTCCCCCACAAGTTGGGATGAGACTCCGGGCGAAAAAAGAGAGAAAGAGGCCATAAAAAAGAGCAGCCCCAAAAAATGAGAGAAAAAGAGAGAAGGGGCAATGCTACTATCCTTTTACCACACTTGTGCTTCAAAGTAGCACCATGATCTTCATGATAGAGAGTCTCCTATGTTGTCACTTTCATATACTAGTGGGAATCTTTCATTATAGAACTTGGCTTGTATATTCCAATGATGGGCTTCCTCAAAATGCCCTAGATCTTCATGAGCAAGCAAGTTGGATGCACACCCACTTAGTTTCTTTTTGAGCTTTCATATATAATAAAAAAGAAATGCCAAATAAAAAATATAATAAAAGGGACAATGCTACTATCCTTTTTCCACACTTGTGCTTCAAAGTAGCACCATGATCTTTATGATAGAGAGTCTCTTCTTTTGTCACTTTCATATACTAGTGGGAATCTTTCATTATAGAACTTGGCTTATATATGCCAATGATGGGCTTCCTCAAAATGCCCTAGGTCTTCGTGAGCAAGCGAGTTGGATGCACACCCACTTAGTTTCCTTTTGAGCTTTCATACAATTATAGCTCTAGTGCATCCGTTGCATGGCAATCCCTACTCACTCACATTGATATCTATTGATGGGCATCTCCATTGCCCGTTGATACACCTAGTTGATGTGAGACTATCTTCTCCTTTTGTGTTCTCCACAACCACCATTCTATTCCACCTATAGTGCTATGTCCATGGCGCACGCTCATGTATTGCGTGAAGATTGAAAACGTTTGAGAACCTCAAAAGTATGAAACAATTGCTTGGCTTGTCATCGGGGTTGTGCATGATTTAAATATTTTGTGTGATGAAGATAGATCATAGCCAGATTATATGATTTTGTAGGGATAGCTTTCTTTGGCCATGTTATTTTGAGAAGATATGATTACTTTGTTAGTATGCTTGAAGTATTATTATTTTTATGTCAATATTAAACTTTTGTCTTGAATCTTATGGATCTGAATATTCTTGCCACAATAGAGAAGATTACATTGATGAATATGTTAGGTAGCATTCCACGTCAAAAATTCTGTTTTTATCATTTACCTACTCGAGGAACAGCAGGAATTAAGCTTGGGGATGCTTGATACGTCTCCAACGTATCTATAATTTTTGATTGTTCCATGCTATTATATTATCCATCTAGGATGTTTTATATGCATTTATATGCTATTTTATATGATTTTTGGGACTAACCTATTAACCTAGAGCTAGTGCCACTTTCTGTTTTTTCCTTGTTTTTGAGTATCGCAGAAAAGGAAAACCAAACGGAGTCCAATTGACGTGAAATTTCACGGAGATTATTTTTGGACCAGAAGAAGCCCACGGAGTATCGGAGATGGGCCAGAAGAGTCCCGAGGCACCCACTAGGGTGGGGGGCGCGCCCCCTACCTCGTGGCCGCCTGATGACCCACAAGTATAGGGGGTCTATCGTAGTCCTTTCGATAAGTAAGAGTGTCGAACCCAACGAGGAGCAGAAGGAAATGATAAGCAGTTTTCAGCAAGGTATTCTCTGCAAGTACTGAAATAAGTAGTAACAGATAGTTTTGTGATAAGATAATTTGTAACGAGCAACAAGTAACAAAAGTAAATAAAGTGCAGCAAGGTGACCCAATCCTTTTTGTAACAAAGGACAAGCCTGGACAAACTCTTATATAAGGAAAAGCACTCCCGAGGACACATGGGAATATCGTCAAGCTAGTTTTCATCACGTTCATATGATTCGTGTTTGGTACTTTGATAATTTGATATGTGGGTGGACCGGTGCTTGGGTGCCGTTCTTACTTGAACAAACATCCCAGTAATGATTAACCTCTATTGCAAGCATTCGCAACTACAACAAAAGTACTAAGGTAAACCTAACCATAGCATGAAACATATGGATCCAAATCAGCCCCTTACGAAGCAACGCATAAACTAGGGTTTAAGCTTCTGTCACTCTAGCAACCCATCATCTACTTATTACTTCCCAATGCCTTCCTCTTGGCCCAAATAATGGTGAAGTGTTATGTAGTCGACGTTCACATAACACCACTAGAGGGTAGACAACACACATCTCATCAAAATATCAAACGAATACCAAATTCACATGACTACTAATAGCAAGACTTCTCCCTTGTCCTCAGGAACTAACGTAACTACTCACAAAGGATAAACATGTTCATAATCAGAGGGGTATTAATATGCATATAGAATCTGAACATATGATCTTCCACCAAATAAACCAACTAGCATCAACTACAAGGAGTAATCAACAATACTAGCAACCTACTAGCACCAATCCCGGACTTGGAGACAAGAATTGGATACAAGAGATGAACTAGGGTTTGGAGATGAGATGGTGCTAGTGAAGATGTTGATGGAGATTGCCCTCTCCCGATGAGAGGGGCGTTGGTGATGACGATGGCGATGATTTCCCCCTCCGGGAGGGAAGTTTCCCCGACAGAACAGCTTTGCCGGAGCTCTAGATTGGATCCGCCAAGGTTCCGCCTCGTGGCGGCGGAGTTTCGTCCTGAAAGGTTGCTTCTTATTTTTTCCTTAACGAAAGACTTCATATAGGAGAAGATGGTCATCGGAGAACCACCGGGGGGCCCACGAGGTAGGGGGCGCGCCCCCCACCCTCGTGGAAAGGGTGTGGGCCCCCTTGTCTTCATCTTTGGCGAGGATTTTTCATTATTTATTATAAGGTATTCCGTGGAGTTTCAGGACTTTTGGAGTTGTGCAGAATAGGTCTCTAATATTTGCTCCTTTTCCAGCCCAGAATTCTAGCTGTCGGCATTCTCCCTCCTTATGTAATCCTTGTAAAATAAGAGAGAATATCCATAAGTATTGTGACATAATGTGAAATAACAGCCCATAATGCAATAAATATCGATATAAAAGCATGATGCCAAATGGACGTATCAACTCCCCCAAGCTTAGACCTCGCTTGTCCTCAAGCGAAAGCCGATAACAATAAATATGTCCCCATGTTTAGAGGTAGAGGCGTCAATAAAAATAAAATACGGACATGGAGGCATCATGATTATTCTCATAACAGCAACATATATAGATATTGTCATATGATTACTTATGTTCAAGTGATGATCTATTCACAATACAAAAGTATGAATCAGAAACCTTATTGAGAACCAACAAAATATAACCTCAGTCATTGAAGCAATTGCAATCTATCATAACATCAGAAAGAGTCTATGTCAGAGCTAAAAAGCAAGTCCACATACTCAACTATCATCTAGTCCTTCATAATTGCTAACACTCACGCAATACTTGTGATTACGGAGTTTTAATTTGACACAGAGAAAGATAGGGGCTTATAGTTTTGCCCCAGAACCTTTTACCTCGAGGGTAATGTCAACAATAATAACTCATGCCCCCTACATCCAATTAGATATATCTATCAGGATCTTTCCAACACACTGTGCTTGCCAAAGGATAAAATGTAAAAAGGAAAGGTGAAGATCGCCATGACTCTTGCATAAGGTAGAAGATAATAATAAAAGATAGGCCCTTCGTAGAGGGAAGCAGAGGTTGCCATGCGCTTTTATGGTTGGATGTACAAAATCTTAATGCGAAAGAACGTCACTTTATATTGCCCCTTGTGATATGAACCTTTATTATGCAGTCTGTCGCTTTTATTACTTCCACATCACAAGATCGTATAAAGCTTATTTCTCCCACACTAATCATACATATTTCGAGCAATTTTTATTGCTTTGCACCGATGACAACTTACTTGAAGGATCTTACTCAATCCATAGGTAGTATGGTGGACTCTCATGGCAAAACTGGTTTAAGGGTATTTGGAAGCACAAGTAGTATCTCTACTTGGTGCTGAGAATTTGGCTAGCATGAGGGGGAAAGGCAAGCTCAACATATTGGATGATCCATGATGACATACTTTATCTCAGATATAAGGAAACATAACCCATTACGTTGTCTTCCTTGTCCAACGTCAACTCTTTAGCATGTCATATTTTGATGAGTGCTCCCAATCATAAAAGATGTCAATAATAGTATATTTATATGTGAAACCTCTCTTTCCTTATTACTTCTTATTAATTGCAACGATGACCAAAGCTATGTCTGCCAACTCCCAACAACTTTTAATCATCACAGTCTTTCTATGTGAAGTCATTACTATCAATAAGATCAATATGAACTTTTGTTTCTTTTTATTCTTTTTCTCTTTTCTTTTATTCATCCAAGATCATAGCAAGAAAATCAAGCCCTTGACTCAACACGAATCTTTATTATATAGCTCACGGACTCGATTACATAGAGAGATCATAAAGCAAAACTTAAAACTAGATCATGCCATAAACTTTATTCTACTAGATCAAAATACTACTAATAGGATCGAACTAAGGAAAACGGTAAAGATAGGAGTTGTGATTGTGATACGATACCGGGGCACCTCCCCCAAGCTTGGCAGTTGCCAAGGGGAGTTCCCATACCCATGTGATTATATCTCCTTGGTTGGTAAAGAAGGTGGAGGTGATGGGTAGTCGCACATCGAGCGTAAGAGGTCCTCTAGCTTGCGAATAATGCCCTTGAGTGCAAAGATATGCTCCTTCAACAAAATATTTTCACTTGTGAGATACTTGTTTTGAATACGAGTTAACTCAATCATCTGGAAAGCTTCGATCTCAGTTGGGGTGAGAAGGTTGTGATCAAGTTGAAGGATGTCTTCTATTGCCGGAGCTTGGTTCTCTGTGGCCTTCTTGATCCCTTCATCCTTGTTGATCTCCATGGGCTCCTCCCTCTTCAGCTCTATCTTCATTAGCCAAGCATCTTTGTCACCATTGTTGGAGGTGGGGGACGACACGATGCCTGGCCTTGACAACCCTGGCAGAGAACAGCCCAAAACAAGAACAGAGGATATTTGCGTGATACGGCAGTCAAAACCTTTGGGAGAATATATAGTGAATTTTTACCGACCAAAATACGTATCGTGCAAGAAAATGGAGTCCGGAAGGCACACGAGGTGCTCACGAGGTAGGGGGCGCCCAGGGGGGTAGGGCGCGCCCTCCCCCCTCGTGGGGCCCTCGTGTCCTTCCCGGACTCCTACTTATTTTTCTATTTTTCTAAATATTCAAAAACGGAGAAATATTGCCTTAAAAACTGTTTTGGAGTCAGTTTACTTACCGTACTACATACCTATTCCTTTTCGGAGTCTGAAACATTCTGGAAAGTGTCCCTTATGTATTCCTTCGGGGTTACGGTTTCAATAATATTGGTTTCAACATTTATGGGATTACCTGAGATATAATGTTTGATTCTTTGACCGTTTACCACCTTCGGATTTGTGCCTTCAAAGTAGTTGATTTTTATGGCACCAGAACGATAGACCTGCTCGATAACATAGGGGCCTTCCCATTTAGAGAGAAGTTTTCCTGCAAAAAATCTTAAACGAGAGTTGTATAGCAGTACATAATCACCTACATTGAACTCACGCTTTTGTATCCTTTTGTCATGCCATCTTTTAACCTTTTCTTTAAACAACTTGGCATTTTCATAAGCTTGGGTTCTCCATTCATCAAGTGAGCTAATATCAAATAACCTCTTTTCACCGGCAAGTTTGAAATCATAGTTGAGCTCTTTAATAGCCCAATATGCCTTATGTTCTAGTTCGAGAGGTAAGTGACATGCTTTTTCATATACCATTTTATAAGGAGACATACCCATAGGATTTTTATATGCAGTTCTATAGGCCCATAATGCATCATCAAGTTTCTTGGACCAATTCTTTCTAGATCTATTGGCAGTCTTTTGCAAAATTAATTTGAGTTCTCTATTACTCAATTCTACTTGACCACTAGACTGTGGGTGATACGGAGATGCAATTCTATGATTGACGTCATATTTAGTAAGCATTTTATGGAAAGCACCATGAATAAAATGTGAACCACCATCAGTCATTAAATATCTAGGGACTCCAAACCTCGGAAAAATAACTTCTTTAAGCATTTTAATAGAAGTGTTATGATCGGCACTACTAGTTGGAATAGCTTCTACCCACTTAGTAACGTAATCAACAGCAACTAAAATATGTGTATATCCATTAGAGGCAGGAAAGGGTCCCATATAATCAAAGCCCCAAACATCAAATGGTTCAATAACAAGTGAATAATTCATAGGCATTTCTTGACGTCTACTAATATTACCAATTCTTTGACATTCATCACAAGATAGGACAAACTTACGGGCATCCTTGAAGAGAGTAGGCCAATAAAAACCGGATTGCAATACTTTATGTGCAGTTCTATCTCCCGCGTGGTGTCCTCCATAAGTTTCGGAGTGGCACTTGCGTAGGATCTGTTCCTGTTCATGCTCAAGTACACAACGTCTAATAACACCATCTACTCCTTTTTTATAAAGATGTGGGTCATCCCAAAAGTAATGTCTCAAATCATAGAAGAACTTTTTCTTTTGTTGGTATGTGAAGCTAGGTGGTATGAATTTAGCAACAATGTAATTAGCATAATCAGCATACCAAGGAGTACTACGAGAAGTACTTATGACATTTAATTGTTCATCGGGAAAGCTATCATCAATAGGTAGTGGGTCATCAAGAACATTCTCTAACCTAGATAAGTTGTCTGCAACGGGGTTCTCAGCTCCTTTTTTATCAACAATATGCAATTCAAATTCTTGTAGTAAGAGAACCCATCTAATAAGTCTAGGCTTAGCATCTTTCTTCTCCATAAGATATTTAATAGCAGCATGATCAGTGTGGATAGTTACTTTAGAATCAACAATATAAGATCTGAACTTATCACAAGCAAATACAACTGCTAAAAGTTCTTTTTCAGTAGTAGCATAATTTCTTTGAGCATTGTCTAGAGTCTTACTAGCATAATGGATAACATTTAATTTCTTATCAACTATTTTCCCTAGAACAGCACCTACAGCATAATCGCTAGCATCACACATAATTTCAAAGGGTAAATTCCAATCAGGAGGCTGAACAACAGGTGTAGAGACTAATGCTTTCTTAAGTATTTCAAATGCTTCTACACAATCATCATCAAAAACAAATGGTATATCTTTTTGTAATAAATTAGTCAGAGGCCGAGAAATTTTTGAGAAGTCCTTAATGAACCTCCTATAAAATCCAGCGTGACCAAGGAAACTTCTTATACATTTGATGTCCTTGGGACATGGCATCTTTTCATTAGCATCAACCTTAGCTTTATCAACTTCAATACCTCTTTCAGAAACTTTATGCCCCAAGACAATACCTTCATTAACCATAAAGTGGCACTTTTCCCAATTCAAGACAAGATTAGTTTCTTCACATCTCTGCAAAACTCGATCAAGATTGCTCAAGCAATCATCAAAAGAAGATCCATAGACGGAAAAGTCGTCCATGAAAACCTCACAAATCTTTTCACAAAAGTCAGAGAATATAGCCATCATGCATCTTTGAAAGGTAGCAGGTGCATTACATAAACCAAAGGCATACGTCTATAAGCAAAAGTACCAAAAGGGCATGTAAAAGTAGTCTTTGATTGATCTTTAGCCGACATAGGTATTTGAGAGAAACCAGAATAACCATCTAGAAAGCAATAATGTGTATGTTTGCATAATCTTTCTAGCATTTGATCGATAAAAGGTAAAGGGTAATGATCTTTCTTAGTAGCCTTATTTAATTTGCGGAAATCAATTACCATCCTATAACCTGTAATAATTCTTTGTGGAATCAATCCATCTTTATCATTAGGAACAACAGTAATACCTCCCTTCTTAGGGACACAATGAACAGGACTTACCCACTGACTATCAGCAACGGGATAAATTATACCTGCCTCCAGAAGCTTTAGTATTTCTTTTCTTACCACTTCTTTCATTTTAGGATTCAGACGTCGTTGATGATCACGAACTGGTTTGGCATCTGCTTCCAAATTTATTTTATGTTGACATAGAGTGGGACTAATGCCCTTAAGATCATCAAGAGTATACCCAATAGCAGCACGGTGCTTCTTCAGAGTTTTCAATAATCTTTCTTCTTCATGCTCTGAAAGGTTAGCACTAATAATAACAGGATATATCTTTTTTCATCAAGATAAGCATATTTAAGATTATCAGACAATGGTTTAAGCTCAAATGCGGGATCACCCTTAGGTGGAGGGGGATCCCCTAGGATTTCAACAGACAAATTGTGTTTCAGAATAGGTTCTTGTTTAAAGAATACTTCATCTATTTCCCTTCTTTCATTCATCAACATATCATTCTCATGGTCTAGCAAATATTGTTCTAAAGGATCACTAGGAGGTACGGCAATAGAAGCAAGACAAATAATTTCATCCTTACTAGGCAATTCTTCTTCACGGTGTTGTTTACTATATTTAAGAAATTAAACTCATGAGTCATATCATCTAAGCCAACAGTAACAACATCCCTTGTGCAATCTATGGTAGCATTAACAGTATTCAAGAAGGGTCTACTAAATATAATGGGACAACAGCTATCTTGTGGGGAACCAAGAACAAGAAAATCAGCAGGATATTTAGTTTTCCCACACAAGACTCCAATATCTCTAACAATTCCCATTGGTGATATAGTATCTCTATTAGCAAGTTTAATAGTGACATCAATTTCTTCTAACTCAACAAGTGCAATGTCATGCATAATTTCTTTGTATAAGTCAATAGGTATTGCACTAGCACTAGCACCCATATCATATAAGCCATGATAACAATGATCTCCTATTTTAACAGAAATAATAGGCATGCCTACCACAGGTCTAGGTTTATCTGTATCACGAGGTTTAGCAATTCTAGCAGTTTCATTACAGAAGTAAATAACATGCCCATCTATATTATCGGACAAGAGATCTTTAACAATAGCAATATTAGGTTCAACTTTAACTTGCTCAGGAGGTATATATGTTTTAATATTGCTTTTACGAACCACAGTTGAAGCTTTAGCATGATCCTTTATCCTAACAGGGAAAGGTGGTTTCTCAACATAACAAGTTGGAACAATAGGATCATTATAAGTGACAGTCTTTTCTTCAACTTTAATTGGTGCAGCTACTTTTACTTCTATGGGAGGATGATATTTAAACCACTTCTCCTTAGGGAGATCAACATAAGTAGCAAAAGATTCACAGAAAGAAGCTACTATCTCAGAATCAAGTCCATATTTAGTGCTAAACTTACAGAAAATATCGGTATCCATAAAAGATTTAACACAATCAAAACTGGGTGCTATACCTGACTCCTTACCATTGTCGAGGTCCCAATCTTCAGAGTTGCGTTTAATTCTTTCCAATAAATCCCATTTGAATTCAATAGTATTCATCATAAAAGAGCCAGCACAAGAAGTATCAAGCATGGTGCGATTGTTACCAGAAAGCCGAGCATAAAAATTTTGAATAATCATTTCTCTTGAGATCTCATGATTGGGGCATGAATATAACATTGACTTAAGCCTCCCCCAAGCTTGAGCGATGCTTTCTCCTTCGCGAGGCCAAAAATTATATATATAATTGCGATCACGATGAACAAGATGCATAGGATAAAACTTCTGATGAAATTCCAATTTCAATCATTTGTAATTCCAAGACCTCATATCATCACATAGCCTATACCATGTCGATGCATATCCCCTCAAAGATAAGGGGAAGAGCTTCTTCTTAACAACATCTCCGGGTACACCTGCAAGCTTAAATAATCCATAAACTTCATCCACATATATTAGATGTTCATCAGGATGTTTTGTTCCATCTCCTAAAAAAGGATTAGCTAGCAGTTTTTCTATTATACCCGAAGGAACTTCAAAGAAAGTATTTTCATTTTCATTTTCATTTTCATTTTCAGTAGGTTCAGTAGGTTGAGGAGCAACTCTTTGCTCTACTGGTCGGGGTTAAGATACCCCGAACAAGCCCCTCAGAGGATTACTTTCCATAGTAACAAGTGATAGTAAATTTCAGCACACTATATAAATTTTTCGTTACCAAATTCCACCTAGCAAAGGCGCTTCACTCCCCGGCAACGGCGCCAGAAAAGAGTCTTGATGACTCACAAGTATAGGGGATCTATCATAGTCCTTTCGATAAGTAAGAGTGTCGAACCCAACGAGGAGCAGAAGGAAATGATAAGCGGTTTTCAGCAAGGTATTCTCTGCAAGTACTGAAATAAGTAGTAACAGATAGTTTTGTGATAGGATAATTTGTAATGAGCAACAAGTAACAAAAGTAAATAAAGTGCAGCAAGGTGGCCCAATCCTTTTTGTAGCAAAGGACAAGCCTGGACAAACTCTTATATAAGGAAAAGTGCTCCCGAGGACACATGGGAATATCGTCAAGCTAATTTTCATCACGTTCATATGATTCGCGTTCGGTACTTTGATAATTTGATATGTGGGTGGACCGGTGCTTGGGTGTTGTGCTTACTTGAACAAACATCCCACTTATGACTAACCTCTATTGCAAGCATCCGCAACTACAACAAAAGTATTAAGGTAAACCTAACCATAGCATGAAACATATGGATCCAAATCAGCCCCTTATGAAGCAACGCATAAACTAGGGTTTAAGCTTCTGTCACTCTAGCAACCCATCATCTACTTATTACTTCCCAATGCCTTCCTCTAGGCCCAAATAATGGTGTAGTGTTATGTAGTCGACGTTCACATAACACCACTAGAGGCTAGACAACATACATCTCATCAAAATATCAAACGAATACCAAATTCACATGACTACTAATAGCAAGACTTCTCCCTTGTCCTCAGGAACTAATGTAACTACTCACAAAGCATAAACATGTTCATAATCAGAGGGGTATTAATATGCATATAGGATCTGAACATATGATCTTCCACCAAATAAACCAACTAGCATTAACTACAAGGAGTAATCAACACTACTAGCAACCTACTAGCACCAATCCCGGACTTGGAGACAAGAATTGGATACAAGAGATGAACTAGGATTTGGAGATGAGATGGTGCTGGTGAAGATGTTGATGGAGATTGCCCTCTCCCGATGAGAGGAGCGTTGGTGATGACGACGGCGATGATTTCCCCCTCCGGGAGGGAAGTTTCCCTGGCAGAACAGCTCTGCCGGAGCTCTAGATTGGATCCGCCAAGGTTCCGCCTCGTGGCAGCGGAGTTTCGTCCCGGAAGGTTGCTTCTTATTTTTTCCTCGACAAAAGACTTCATATAGGAGAAGATGGTCGTGGGAGAGCCACCAGGGGGCCCACAAGGTAGGGGGCGCGCCCCCCACCCTCGTGGAAAGGGTGTGGGCCCCTAGGCTTCATCTTTGGCGAGGATTTTTCATTATTTATTATAAGGTATTCCGTGGAGTGTCAGGACTTTTGGAGTTGTGCAGAATAGGTCTCTAATATTTGCTCCTTTTCCAGCCCAAAATTCCAGCTACCGGCATTCTCCCTTCTTATGTAAACCTTGTAAAATAAGAGAGAATAGCCATAAGTATTGTGACATAATGTGAAATAACAGCCCATAATGCAATAAATATCGATATAAAAGCATGATGCCAAATGAACGTATCACCGCCTCGGGGACCCCCCTGACTTGTTCCAGACTCCAACACCTCTTATATATACCCAAAGTTCCAGAACATAACCTAGATCTGGAGTTCCGCCACCGCAAGCCTCTGTAGCCACCGAAAACCAATCTAGACCCGTTTCGGCACCCTGCCGGAGGGGGGAATCCCACTTCGGTGGCCATCTTTGTAACATCCCAAATTTTCAATTTGGAATGTTATACACTAGATTATCATTGCATATCATATTTATTGCATTTTGGTTGATCCTAGAAATTTCACGCAACTCAAGGACCCTCGGAGAGAGTTGGGGATTTCATTATTTTCATATTTGAGTTTTCTCAAATTTTGAAAATAGGATCATTTGATTTTATTTATTTTATCTTCAATTATTTCTATTATAAAAAAATGTGAGAGAGGGAATAAAATGACTTTCCCAAAATAAAGAAATATTGAGGATTTAATAAAAAATCAAATAAGATTTTATTTTGGTTTTATTTGCTATTTTATTTGAATTTAGGAAAAATGCGCGTTTTTCAAAATTGCATTTAGGCCCCAAATAAATGTTCATCCTGTGCGGCTTGATTTTAGAAGCTGGGGAAAATTTATTTCGGGATTTTGGATTCTGTTTAGTATTTCTTTTGTTTTTTCTACCGAGCGTAATTATTTAAAAAAAAGGGTCCGAACCGACCTTGGGCCGTAACCGACCAGGACTCTCCTGGCCGGGCCTCTTATAAGCCGCGCCCCGCCCCCGGCCGAAGCCCAAGCCGCCGCCCCGCCCAAACCCTAACCCTAGCCGGCCCCGCCACCGCCGCTGCAGCGCCGCCCGCCGCCTTGCCGCCGCCCCGCCGGACCCGCCGCCCCGCCGCCGGACCCGCCGCCCCGCCGCCGGACCGCCGGAGTCGCCGGAGGTAGTTTTTTTAGCCTCCAGTTTTTCTCGAAAAACCGTTTGGTTTTCCGACGGTTTTGCTTGTTTTTTTAGTTTTGTTTTTTTAAAATAGATCGGTTTTTCCGGTTTATTTAAATAGCGGGCGTTCATCTGTTCGTTTGTTTTAACGAATGTTCGTTGTTTTTTCTTTTTTTCTCGGATTAAATCCGCGATTTTTTTGATCGCGATCTCTGATCCGATTTTCGTTTTAGTTTAACTTTTCACTCGTTTATCGGAATCGGGCGATTCAAGCGCCTGGAGTTTCGTCTCGAAACCCTCTTTCTGTTTAACCAACTCAAACAAGTTTTTGCCACTGTAAAAATTGCCCTAGATCCAGAATAGTAAACGAAGCCTGTTTCTTTTGCCGTTTGTCTTTCGTTGCTTCGTTCGATTTGATTCTTTTTGCCAACCGGAGTTCTTAAGTTGAACTTTCTAGTTAGATATCTTATTTGAGTTTTACCTGTGCATTAGTTGAGTACTTATTGTATGCTTGTTTGTTTGCGATAGAGTACCCGGAGTGCGCCGCTTACTACTTCGAATCGCTAGGTTTCCCGGATCATCAGCAAGGCAAGTAACACTTTGATCATGCTTTCCCACTACCCAGTTTTATTGCATTAGATCAATCCTCACACTTTGCATGATTAGGATCTAATTAAATTGTGGGTTTGGGAAGTAGATGAGGTAGTACCTAATACCTGTTATTATCAAACCTTTGGGAGTTACTTCTACGTTTGCTTATTATGCCATGCTATGCTAGTAGACGTGGATTGGGTGAGTGAAATCCATGACAAATGTGAGATGTTAATTAATGATTTACTTAAGGTGGCAACTTAAATACACATCTGGGTGTATTGAGGCACCTGGGTATTCTAGGATTGCCTGTTTTTTTATGGACCGCCACCCAGGCTCAAAGGGATCATGAGATTATTCATGCTAGAAACTTTCGTGTGCAGCCACAAGCTATTATGGGCTCTAGCATAGTTGATTAAGTTGTGCAAACTCTTACAATGGTAGACTAGCAGATGTAGGGGAAAGTAGGTGTAACGGTCTACCCGATTGTAAGGTGCTAGCGCTACTGAAAGACTATGTCTCAGTCATCCGTTTCTCAAATACCATGTAGTGCGAGAAAACAAACGGAGGCGATCGAGTCTTGTGGGGAAAAGTGCGCAAACCTCTGCAGAGTGTATAAACTAATCATGATTAGTCGTGTCCCCGGTTATGGACATCTTGAGTATCTAGTACTTGGATTATCATGTGAATCTCAACATGTTACTCTAATTTAAATTTTGTTGGGTTTTGTTTAATGATGATGCTTAATTGGGATTGAGAATGCTGTCAACCATTCTCAATGTTTAACAACTACCATGATAGTTAAATAAATTTATTCCTTTGCAGTAGGGAAAAAATGGCTTTACGCAAAACTGTAACCATAGAGCTTTCCACCAGCCAAATATGCATATAGAATAGCTGTTTCATTCCATTACTCTCTATGTGTTACTTTGCCAGCATATTCCATGTGCTTACCCATTTCGGGCCGCAACGTTAATGTTGCAGACTTTTCGAACGATGATTAAGGAGTTTTTAGGTCATGGTTCTATACTCAGTGATGCCGTTGGAGTTGATGAACTCACTTATCTTCCAAGCCTTCAGATATTATCGTTATTAGATGGCCTTAAGCCATATTTATTGTAATAAGTTCTCTTTTGAGACACTCAATGTAATAAGTGTGTGATTGCTACTCTGTTATAAATCCTTCAAGTACTGTGTGGTGTCAGCATTACTGATCCAGGGATGACACCTGAGCACAGAGATTGGACCGTTTGAGGTCTGGTCGCTACAAGATGGTATCAGAGCACACGCTGACTGTAGGACACGACCACTAAGCTAAAGACCTAGATCACTACTCACTGTCTTCTCTATCTGACTTCTCATATTTTCTACTCTTTTAGGATGGCGGATGCAAGGAACAAGTTCACTCAACCAGATGAAGATACACCCTTTGTATGTCGCTTGAAGGAAGTCACTAGATACCTGAACATAGGAGTACCAAGCTTCACCGGAACCTACAACGCCACTTTACCTGAAGAAGAGCGCTAGATGATTCAAGTTCAAGTTCCAGGAAGGACATTCATGCCAGTCACTGAGCCCATAGAGTTTTCTTTTGATGCACCAACTTGGAGTCTAGGAAAGAGCATGGCAGCTCACATCGCCATGGGACATATTGGTGAAGTCTACCGCCAAGATCTTAAGGATACTATCTACCAGATTTGTGGGCACCGAGATGAGCACTGTTAGATGATCAGCACTTGGAAGGATAGATCAATTGCAGCTTTTATCCAGGAGCTAAACCAGCACATTCGACGTCAGGAAAACCAGATGTGCACCGACATGATAGACCTGAAGAAGGCAAGGACAAGAATCAAGGAACTGGAGGAAGAACTCAAGGCTACACGTGAAGATTATGAAGAGGAAATAGAAGTACTAGTGGACAAGAATGACGACCTAACAATGAAGATCGGAATATTCATGGGAGGCCCTACACCAGTAAAAGAAGAGGAAGAACCCAAGGAGATTCGCCCGGAAGACTACATCATCATCGACGACACCGACTCGGATCCAGACGATAGCGATGATGACTATGTTGATGAAGCTGGAGCAAATATAATGGAGTCTGCAACCGAAGAATATTTCTAGTAGACCACCTCATCAGTAGTAGTAGTCCACCATGTAAATATAGTAGCCCGAGCACTTTTGCGATAGTTAGATCGATTGTATGCCCTTGTTTGATTGATTGACTGAAGTGAATTGTTTGCTTTTGCCTCATGTGCATATGGGTAGTGTTTTCTCTTTAGACCCCCTCTATTCTTATCTCATCTTTTCTAAACCCTCAGATGCCTCCGAGACGTGATCCCGGATTTACCTTCCCACCGGAGCTCACCCAATTGATCCAGCAGCAGAACACATTGATGCAGTTGCTAGTCCAGAATCAGAATCAGGGGAACAACAACAACAACCCACCACCACCCCCCCTGTTGATCACTTAGCCTGTTTTCTTAGGCTAAATCCGCCGGTGTTTTCCAGTAGCACTGAGCCGATAGTAGCAGATGATTGGCTCCGCAAGACAGCTAGGGAGTTGACCACAGCAGGATGCAAAGATGCGAAGAAGGTGAAGTTCGCCGCACATCATCTTGAAGGACCCGCGGCATCATCGTGGGAGAATTTCACAGCCACTTTCTCGGTCGACACTGTCACATGGGACCAGTTTTAGCAGGCGTTTCGAACTGCCCATGTTTCAGCAGGAGCTATGGCCATGAAGAAGCGAGTGTTTCGCAACTTGCGCCAAGGAGGACGGACTGTTGGATAGTATGTGGAGGACTTTAGTAAATTAGCACGTTATGCCCCAGATGACGTTGCTACGGATGCAGCTAAGCAGGAGAAGTTTCTGGAAGGACTGAATGATGAGTTGAGCATGCAGTTGATGGTAGCCACCTTCAACAGCTACCAGGAGTTGGTAGATCGTGCTCTCATGATTGAAGGGAAGCAGCAGCAGATTGAGAACCGCAAGAGGAAGTATGGACAAGGGAAGGACACTTCAGGAGCTCAGCAGAAGCCACATTTTACCCCTAGACCGGGAGGACATTTTCAGCATACCCATGGAGGAGGTAGCTCGCACAATCACAATGGCACCAAAAATGGTAATGAGAATGGAGGAAGCAACGGCCAGAACCGCACCAACCCATCGACCCCAGCCAAAAGAGACCTAAGCCAAGTCACTTGCTTTAAGTGCCAGAAGACCGGACATTATGCTAATGAATGTCCTGAATCCCAGAATGGAAATGGCAATGGAAGCTCTGGGAAGAAACCGAACCCTTTCAACAGGGGACAGGTGAACCACGTTAACATGGAGGAGGTTGAAGAGCAGCCGGATGAAGTAATCGGTAAGTTTTTGGTTAAGTCTTTTACTGCACTCGTTCTTTTTGATACTGGTGCATCGCATTCATATATATCAAGGGGATTTGTGGATAAGTATAACCTGCCCACTAAAGTACTTAGAACACCTATGTTGGTAAGCTCACCAGGAGCGGAGTATATGGCTAGCCATGGATGTTTTCAAGTGCCATTAAGTATAGGTAGGCATGTGTTCCCCTCAGATTTGATAATATTGGAATCACAAGGTTTGGATGTAATTGTGGGTATGGATTGGTTGTCGATGTATGGAGGAAATATCGATTGCGCCAGTAAGTCGATTTTGCTTACCACCCCAGAAGGGAGAAGGATCAAGTATGTATCCCAGCATGTGCCGAAGAGGACTCAAGTAAATTGTTTAACAGGAGTTGTGTAGGAGGAAGTACCAGTAGTGAAGGATTTTCCCGATGTATTTCCAGAAGAATTGCCAGGCATGCCATCGCATAGAGATATTGAGTTTTTGATTGAGCTTTTGCCAGGCACAGGGCCAATATCAAAGAGACCATATAGGATACCTGCAAAGGATTTGGTGGAGATTAAGAAGCAAATTAAGGAGTTACTAGATAAAGGATACATTCGCCCAAGTTCATCGCCTTGGGGATCACCAGTACTTCTAGTGGAGAAGAAGGATGGATCGTTAAGGATGGTTATTGACTATCGAGGATTGAATGAAGTAACCATCAAGAACAAGTACCCGCTACCGATGATCAATGATCTGTTTGATCGATTGCAAGGAGCTAAGGTATTTTCCAAGATCGATGTGCGATCAGGATACCACCAGTTGAAGATTCGAGAACAGGATATACCCAAGACAGCTTTTACCACCAGGTATGGGCTATACGAGTATACTGTTATGTCATTTGGTCTGACTAACGCACCTGCATATTTTATGAACATGATGAACAAAGTGTTTATGGAGTTCTTGGATAAGTTCATCGTAGTGTTCATTGATGATATCCTGGTTTACTCGAAGAATAAAGAGGAACATAAGTAGCATTTGCGTTTGGTTCTTGGTAAACTCAGAGAACATCAACTATATGCCAAGTTCAGCAAATGTGAGTTTTGGTTGAAGGAAGTTGGATTTCTCGGACACGTTATATCCGGAGAAGGTATAGCAGTAGATCCCACTAAAGTTGATACCGTGACCAAGTGGGAAGCGCCAACAACAGTTGGAGAGATCCGGAGTTTTCTTGGACTCGCAGGATACTACCGGAGGTTTATTGAGAATTTCTCAAAGATTGCGAAGCCTATGACGGAGTTGTTGAAGAACGATACCAAGTTCAAATGGACTGAGGAATGTGAGGCTAGTTTCTAGGAGTTAAAGAAACGTTTGGTTACCTCACCAGTGTTGATTTTACCAGATCAGACCAAGGATTATGAGGTGTACTGTGACACTTCACGTCGAGGACTTGGAGCAGTGCTTATGCAGGAAGGAAGAGTTGTTTCATATGCCTCGTGATAGCTTAAGCCTCATGAGTTGAATTATGCTATGCATGATTTGGAGTTAGCAGCCGTAGTGCATGCGTTGAAGACTTGGAGACATTTTCTAATTGGAAACCACTGCGAGGTGTACACGGATCACAAGAGTTTGAAGTATATTTTCACACAGAAGGAGTTGAACCTCAGACAAAGGAGATGGTTGGAGCTCATCAAGGATTATGACATGAAATTGCATTATCACCCCGGAAAGGCTAACGTAGTAGCTGATGCGTTGAGCCGCAAGAGCCATGTCAACACCCTAATGACGGGAGATTTACCAAGGTAGTTAGCCGAAAATCTGTGAGAGCTATGTTTGGAAATAGTCCCGAAAGGCTATGTAGCAGCATTGGAGATTCAATCTACTTTGATGGATAAGATCAGAGAAGCTCAAAAGACTGACAAGGAGATTGCTTCTATTAAGGAGAAAATGAGCAAAGTAAAAGCTAAAGGATTTCGTGAGGATGAGCACGATACCTTATGGTTTGAAGACCGTGTTTATGTGCCCAATGACCCGGAGATCAGGAAGTTAATTCTGCAGGAGGCCCATTATTCACCATATTCGATTCACCCAGGAAATACCAAGATGTATTTGGATTTGAAGGATACTTTCTGGTGGACCAGAATGAAGAAGGATATTGCGGAGTATGTAGCAGTTTGTGATGTATGTCAGAGAGTAAAGGCAGAGCATCAGAAGCCAACAAGATTGCTACAGCCATTGCCAATACCCGAATGGAAGTGGGATAAGTTAGGCATGGATTTTATTACAGGATTTCCCAGAACACGTTCAGGCTATGACTCGATATGGGTTGTAGTCGATCATTTGACAAAGGTAGCTCATTTCATTCCAGTGAAGACTACCTACACTAGTGCCAAGTTGGCAAAGATATATATGACCAGGATCGTATGTCTACATGGAGTTCCAAGGAGTATAGTATCAGATAGAGGAACCCAGTTTACCTCAAAGTTCTGGAATCAGTTGCATGAGACTTTGGGTACCAGACTGGAGTTTAGCACAGCTTTCCACCCGCAGACAGATGGACAGACTGAGAGAGTCAATCAGATTTTGGAGGATATGCTAAGAGCTTGTGCGCTAGAATACGGATCTAGTTGGGACGAGAATTTGCCATATGCAGAGTTCTCTTACAACAACAACTATCAATCCAGTTTGAGGATGGCACCTTTCGAAGCCTTGTACGGAAGGAGGTGTAGGACCCCATTGTCTTGGGATGAAGTTGGAGACCGCCAGTTGTTTGGACCGGATCTGATAAAGGAGTCTGAATAGAAAGTGAAATTGATTCGTGATAGGCTCAAGGTAGCTCAATCCAGGCAGAAGAGTTATGCAGATTCTAAACGCAAGGAGACAGTTTACGAAGTCGGAGACCGAGTTTATCTTCGAGTATCTCCACTTCGAGGAGTTAAGCGCTTTGGAGTTAAGGGAAAGTTAGCGCCATGTTTTGTAGGCCCATACAAAGTTTTGGAGCGTATGGGAGAAGTAGCCTACAAGTTGGAATTACCTGAAGGATTATCAGGAGTTCACGACGTGTTCCACGTATCCCAGCTGAAGAAGTGCCACGCAGAGATGGCTGATATACCGCTAAGAGATACGGTACCACTGGAAGCAATTCAGTTGGACAGTGATTTGACCGATGAGGAGAAACCAGTTAAGATTCTAGAGTATGCAAGTCGAGTCACCCGCAGCAAGATTATCAAGTTTGCAAGGTTTAGTGGAGCTACCACACAGAGGATGAAGGCACCTGGGAGCGAGAGGAAGATTTGCTGAAGGACCACCCTCACCTATTTTCTAGCCAACCCGAATCTCGAGGGCGAGATTCATCTTAAGGGGGGTAGGTTTGTAACATCCCAAATTTTCAATTTGGAATGTTATACACTAGATCATCATTGCATATCATAGTTATTGCATTTTGGTTGATCCTAGAAATTTCATGCAACTCAAGCACCCTCGGAGAGAGTTGGGGATTTCGTTATTTTCATATTTGAGTTTTCTCAAATTTTGAAAATAGGATCATTTGATTTTATTTATTTTATCTTCAATTATTTCTATTATAAAAAATGTGAGAGAGGGAATAAAATGACTTTCCCAAAATAAAGAAATATTGAGGATTTAATAAAAAATCAAATAAGATTTTATTTTGGTTTTATTTGCTATTTTATTTGAATTTAGGAAAAATGCACGTTTTTCAAAATTGCATTTAGGCCCCAAATAAATATTCATCCTGTGCGGCTTGATTTTAGAAGTCGGGGAAATTTTATTTCGGGATTTTTGGAGTCCGTTTAGTATTTCTTTTGTTTTTCTTCCGAGCGTAATTATTTTTTAAAAAAGGGGTCCGAACCGACCTTGGGCCGTAACCGACCAGGACTCTCCTGGCCGGGCCTCTTATAAGCCGCGCCCCGCCCCCGGCCAAAGCCCAAGCTGCCGCCCCGCCCAAACACTAACCCTAGCCTGCACCGCCGCCGCCGCCGCCGCCACTGCCGCGCCGCGCGTCGCCCCGCCGCCGGACCGCCGCCACCGCCGGAGTCGCGGGAGGTAGTTTTTTTAGCCTCCGGTTTTCTCGAAAAACTTTCGACGGTTTTGCTCGTTTTTTTTAGTTTCAGTTTTTTTAAATAGATCGGTTTTTCCGGTTTATTTAAATAGCGAGCGTTCGTCCGTCCATTCGTTTTAACGAATGTTCGTCGTTTTTTCTTTTTTCTCGGATTAAATCCGCGATTTTTCTGATCGTGATCTCTGATCCGATTTTCGTTTTAGTCTAACTTTTCGCTCGTTTATCGAAATCAGGCAATTCAAGCGCCTGGAGTTTCGTCTCGAAACCCTCTTTCCATTTAACCAACTCAAACAAGTTTTTGCCACTATAAAAATTGCCCTAGATCCAGAATAGTAAACGAAGCCTGTTTCTTTTGCCGTTTGTCTTTCGTTGCTTCGTTCGATTTGATTCTTTTAGCCAACCAGAGTTCTTAAGTTGAACTTTCTAGTTAGATATCTTATTTGAGTTTTACCTGTGCATTAGTTGAGTACTTATTGTATGCTTGTTTGTTTGCGATAGAGTACCCGGAGTGTGCCGCTTGCTACTTCGAATCGCTAGATTTCCCGGATCATCAGCAAGGCAAGTAACACTTTGATCATGCTTTCCCACTACCCAGTTTTATTGCATTAGATCAATCCTCACACTTTGCATGATTAGGATTTAATTAAATTGTGGGTTTGGGAAGTAGATGAGGTAGTACCTATTACCTGTTATTATCAAACCTTTGGGAGTTACTTCTAAGTTTGCTTATTATGCCATGCTATGCTAGTAGACGTGGATTGGCTGAGTGAAATCCATGACAGATGTGAGATGTTAATTAATGTTTACTTAAGGTGGCAACTTAAATACACATCTGGGTGGATTGAGGCACCTGGGTATTCCAGGATTGCCTGTTTTTTATGGACTGCCACCCAGGCTCAAAGGGATCATAAGATTATTCATGCTAGAAACTTCCTTGTGCAGCCACAAGCTATTATGGGCTCTAGCATAGTTGATTAAATTGTGCGAACTCTTACAGTGGTAGACTAGCAGATGTAGGGGAAAGTAGGTGTAACGGTCTACCCGATCGTAAGGTGCTAGCGCTACTGAAAGACTATGTCTCGGTCATCCGTTTCTCAAACACCATGTATGTGACACCCCGAGACCGATGTGCCAGGTGTCTTCCAGTTATTCGCTGCTGTTGCCATGTCTTTTGCTTGCGTGTTGCATTTCATCATGTCATCATGTGCATTGCATCATCATGTTTTTGAAACCTGCATCCGTCCGGGTTTCTCCCCCAGTTCCGTCCGTTGTCTGTTCTGAGCCCAACCACACTTGCACGCGCCCGCGGCATGTCCGAAATATTATTTTGTAAGTGGCCGGAAAATGTTCTCGGAATGGGATGAAAGTTAGCGTGTGGTCTTATTATAGTGTAGATAGACCGCCTGTCAAGTTTCATCGCATTCGGAGTTCGTTTGATAGCCCAACCGTTAAACTATAGCGGCAGTATAGCCGGTCTATCGTCGGACGTTTTCGGTCTCCGGAAACTGCTGTCGGGCCCTCTCTCTCTCTCTCTTCTCTCCTCTCAGCCTCGCCACAGTTCACCTAGAACATGCCTACCATCTCTGCACAGTGCATCGAACCCCTCGCGCGCGTTCCAGAAGTTGTCCCGAACCCGACCCGGACTGTCGCCACCGTTGTGTCCGGATCATCCCCTAACATCTAGAAAACGTCTCTGTTTTTCTCCTTGGGCTACCTAACCTATTTTTCCCGTCCGTCCGATAATGATCGAAGGGACCGGATAGCCCCTAATTTAATCCACCTGCTATATAAATATCGGGGCAACCCTAAAATCAAGGAGAGATGTCCCATCATTCCTTCTCGCCGCCGCCACCCTCAAACCCCCCACCTCGGGATCCTCCCAGATCCCCTTCTGCTCGATCTCCCATGCCACCAGCGACCCAACCAGAGCAGCCAGCCCCGCCGCCTCTGCACAGGGCTCGCCGGAGCAGGCACCACCAGGCCATCCCCTGCTCCCTTCCTCGTTCTCAGCCCTGAAGTTTTCTCTGCCTCCCCGACTCCCTCTCTCTCCGTTCTGTGCGAACAGTGCCCGCTACCACCTTGATCTGCCATGCGGACGCCTTCCATGGGGTTCCCTGCAGCCTTCCGTCAGCATCGTCTCGAGCCGAACCTCGCCGCCCGCCGCCAAGGACGTCCCGACGCAGGAGCTTGCCGTCGCCCGCTCGGCCACGCCAAGTTCCACCGCCCCGTCCTCTTTCTGCTTCACCCGGCGCCAAGTTCCGCTTTTGTTGACTGCCTCCTCGCTCGATTTGACCGAGTCTTCGACAACGTTGCAGCTGGCCCAACGCGTCTCCAGCAACCACGCGACCTCCCCGACCCCGCGCCAAGTCCTTCTTCAAGCCAAGCCGCCTGGAGCTTCTTCGCTATCCCGCCAAGTCCTGCTCATGCCTCTATTCGCGAGGAGGAGGCTGCAGGAACGACACCGCATTGACCCTCCTCTACGTTCCACTCACCGCCACCTCGCCGGAGAATGTCTTCACGCGCCCGGATCCGCTCATCTCCGCCGTGTCCCGTGCGCGCCGCCGTCGACCCTGCTCTCACGACCTGTTCCGGAGTCTCAGCGCTTGTGGCCCCCTGCTTCGACTGCCTCTTGTGCGTCTAGGGATGACGAATGCTCGTCCTGGAGCGTTGACCATGCCCCCTCCACCTCCTCGTCCGATCCTGCCGAGCCCAGCAGTCGGCCTTCCCAAGCCTCTTCATTGAACTGGGCCGAGCCCATGGTGAGGCCACACCCCAGCGCTCCCTCTTGTTTTTTTTACCTGTTGGGCTGACCAGTTTTGGCCTGTTTCTTGTTTTTTTTCTCCAAAACATTTTTCCTATTTTCCAGAGTGTGCTGTTTTACAGAAAAGACCCTCATGATCATTCATTTAATATCTCACAAACTAAGCATCACTTGTAAAAACATTATATATGAAAGTTGCTTAGAATTTTGTCTAGCTTCATAATATGCCACTTTCATCCATGTTTAAAATGTTTAAAATGTTGTTTGGTTAAATTTGCTCCTATGCCATGTTAAAATGCTTTAATTCATAACTTAATAGCCGTAGCTCGGATTTAAATAATCTTTATATGTAAATGGGGTAGAAAAATGCCTAGTTTAACATGGTGTACTTGTTTTGCATGTTTATTAACTCTAAAATTATGTTTAGGGCAGAACAATACCAAACCTAATATATGCATATGAGGAGTTTCCGGACTTCTTGTTTTGTTGTTTCGGATTCATTTAAACTTGCCTAGATTAGATAGCTTCATCATGTTTCACCTCTTGCCATGCTAACAACATTTAATCTTGTTGGGTACATAAACGAGAGAGAACTAAATAAGTCACGTGGTGTTTCGTCAATATGCAACTCGTTGCATATTGAGCTCCACTTAATTTGTAGGATTGCTTGTGCTCTTTTGCCATGCCATGCTTCTTTAAACCGGACATGCATCATACTTGGTTGTGCATCATGCCATGCTTATGTGATGTTTGTTTACTATGTTGTGTGCTTCTTTTCGGTGTTGCTTCTTCGGGTTGGTTCCGTTAACATCGCGTTGTGAGGAACCGTTCGTCTACGTCCGTTTGTCTTCTTCATGGACTCGTTCTTCTTCCTTGCGGGATTTCAGGCAAGATGACCATACCCTCGAAATCACTTCTATCTTTGCTTGCTAGTTGCTCGCTCTTTTTCTATGCCTACGTTGCGATACCTACCACTTGCTTATCATGCCTCCCATATTGTTAAGCCAAGCCTCTAACCCACCTTGTCCTAGCAAACCGTTGTTTGGCTATGTTACCGCTTTGCTCAGCCCCTCTTATAGCGTTGTTAGTTGCAGGTGAAGATTGAAGTTTGTTCCTTGTTGGGACATGGAGATGTTGTTCCTTGTTGGAACATGTTTACTTGTTGGGATATCACAATATATCTTATTTAATTAATGCATATATATACTTGGTAAAGGGTGGAAGGCTCGGCCTTATGCCTGGTGTTTTGTTCCACTCTTGCCGCCCTAGTTTCTGTCATATCGGTGTTATGTTCCCGGATTTTGCGTTCCTTACGCGGTTGGGTAATAATGGGAACCCCTTGACAGTTCGCCTTGAATAAAACTCCTCCAGCAATGCCCAACCTTGGTTTTACCATTTGCCACCTAACCTTTTCTTTCCCTTGGGTTCTGCAGACTCAAGGGTCATCATTATTTTAACCCCCCCCCGGGCCAATGCTCCTTTGAGTGTTGGTCCAACCTGTCACCTGCCGGTGGCCACCAGGGGCAACTCTGGGCTAGCCTACCCGTACCTAGGATAATCTGAGTGTGCCATGAGAAAGAGATATGTGCAGCTCCTATCGGGATTTGTCGGCACATTCGGGCGGTGTTGCTGGATTTGTTTTAACTTGTCGAAGTGTCTTGTAGAACCGGGATACCGAGTCTAATCGGAATGTCTCGGGAGAAGGTATATTCCTTCGTTGACCGTGAGAGCTTGTCATGGGCTAAGTTGGGACACCCCTGTAGGGATTTGAACTTTTGAAAGCCGTGCCCGCGGTTATGGGCAGATGGGAATTTGTTAATGTCCAGTTGTAGAAAACCTGAAGTTGACCTTAATTAAAATACATCAACCGCGTGTGTTGCCGTGATGGTCTCTTCTCGGCGGAGTCCGGGAAGTGAACACGGTGTTGGAGTTATGTTTGACGTAGGTTGCTATAGGATCACTTCTTGATCATAGATTTCTCGATCGTGCTTTGCCTTCTCTTCTCGCTCTCTTTTGCGTATGTTTAGCCACCATATATGCTAGTCGCTTGCTGCAGCTCCACCTCATACCTTTACCTTACCCATAAGCTTAAATAGTCTTGATCGCGAGGGTGCAAGATTGTTGAGTCCCCGTGGCTCACAGATACTTCTAAAACCAGTTTGCAGGTGTCGTTGAGACCGTGCGGGAGACTCAACCAAGCTCAAGGAGGAGCTCGATGACGATCTTGTCCTTTGTGTCGTTTCGTTCTAGTTGATCAATAGTGGAGCCCAATTGGGGTCGATCGGGGACCTTTGTCGCATTTGGGGTTCTTCTTTTATTTTGGTTCCGTAGTCGGACCTTGATTGTATCTGGTTGATGTAATGCTTTATTCCTGTAATTGTGTGAAGTGGCGATTGTAAGCCAACTATGTATCTTTTTCCCTTATGTATTACATGGGTTGTGTGAAGATTACCTCACTTGCAACATTGCTTTGAATGCGGTTATGCCTCTAAGTCGTGCTTCGACACGTGGGAGATATAGCCGCATCGAGGGCGTTACAAGTTGGTAATCAGAGCCTTCCCCGACCTTAGGAGCCCCCATTGCTTGATCGTTTTTTAGCGGTCGAGTTGTGTCTAGAAAAATGTTTTGAGTCATTTAGGAATTATATATCGGAGAGTTTAGGAATTCTTTTTACTCCCCAGTCTCCTCATCGCTCTGGTAAGGCATCCTGACGTAGAGTTTTGACTATTCTCTTCTCAAATTTCACTAAATTTTTTTTAGGATCACGCGGGTATATTGGAATCGTTCCGATGGTTTTGTGACGAGAACATTGTTCTTGGTGCCTCCTGTCATTTAGGGGTTGTGGCAGTGTCCCGGGGAGTTGAGCTCCGAGGTGTTGTCGTCACAATTTTATCGTTGCAGTTCTGGAATACCTGAGTTTTAGTACGCCGACATCGAAAATCTCTTTTATGCAGTTCGTTGGTGAGATAACCTCGACGCCACCCAGTACTGGGGCGGGAGTTCGGGAGTATTGCCATAACTTGTATAACAGATGCTTTTCGAAGGTTGAGGTAGATGATTTCCGAAGGTTTCTTGGTTATGTGTTGAAGGATGGATACATCTGGATGTAGGATTTGCTAGATTTGGGTGAGTTATTATGCTTCCCCTGTATCCCCAACACCTGATTGCATAACCAGAAAATTTCGAGAGTTTATAAGTGGGAATTCAAGTAGTTCTTAGGATATCTTTTTGACAGATGTATGATATGAAATTGGGGTTCGACGTCTAGTGGTCCGCCTATCCACGGTCGTTTTACAGTGGTCTCGTTGTGTCTTAAAGAGTCCTTGGCTATGCCGACTCGGGGACGCTTCGTATGTCATGTGCACTGCCTTGTACATGATGGTGCTGTACGATCGAGCCCGTGTAGGCCCCACCACGAAAACTTCGGACGAAATCTCTATCATATGTTTGTTCCGGCTTATTCTGCAAGCCAATTCTTTGTTTTGTTTTGAGTTGTGGTATTCAAGTTGCTTCGAAGTCAAATGTTGATTCCATCCCTTGTCTAAGTGGTGTTCTCATATTCCTATGGGAATACTAATCCTTTTGGATCATCGAGTTTGTCATGTTAATTCTTTTTCAATCGGCGTGTCTCTCTTCAAGTGGATCCAATCTTGTCAAGATTCGCAAGATCTATTATCAGTTCTTCTCAACGGTGTTTGTTTCATCCGTCACAAGTTGTCTTTGTTTTCCCCACCCTCCCAACCCTTTTTTCTTCAAGGATTCAGATTTCTTAATCACTATCCATTTTATTGATGGAAGTCTCTCCATTCTTTTTCCTTCATGTTTTTTTACCCGGTTTCTCATGAAGATGCTCTACTCGTTCGTCATTCTTCATTCTTTTCTTCCCCGGTGGATTCAATTCAAGCTTTTGGTGTTGATCATATCCTTTTTCCTCGTTTCAAGTACCTTCTCTTACCGGTGCTCCTCATATTCATTCATTTCTCGCTATTCAATTGTTCCAGAGTGCTCAAGATATCTCAGAAGATTCATTTCCATTCTCAATCCGTTCAAGCTTTTGCGAGGTTCTTATCTTATTCAAGCCATTTAATTCAACCAGTGCAATCTCCTTTTTCAAGTAATCGTTCTACGGTGTTTCTTTTGAGTGGGCCCTAACCCACAGGTCTTTTCCCAGGATCTTACCTGACTCTTCTTATTTTTTCGGAGTTATCCTCAAATTCATTTCAAATTTGATGTAAGAATGATTCATCATCTGTCATATGTTTTTTCTCCAAGATCTTTCAAATTCTTTTCATCGTTGGCTCAACTTTTCCATTCTTCATTCGGGAGTGCCTCTACAATTATTGGTGGTGTTTCTCGTCGTCATTCTCAGATCCGGAGACCGAAGAAGAGTTTTCCCCTTGAATCTTGTTTCGTTCTATCAAAGATTCGTGATTCTAGCTTGTTGCCATCCTCTCATAATTATTTTCG
The DNA here is from genome assembly GCF_018294505.1 of Triticum aestivum. Taxonomy (NCBI): domain Eukaryota; kingdom Viridiplantae; phylum Streptophyta; class Magnoliopsida; order Poales; family Poaceae; genus Triticum; species Triticum aestivum. The sequence continues at coordinate 118,369,376 of NC_057809.1, read as the reverse complement.
GTTGTGAGAATTCTTTTCACCTATCCAGAGCAATTCAAGAGTCTTCTCAATTTGTTACCCGGAGCCCATCAATTCAGGTTTATTCATTCTCAGCTGTTAGTTACCATTCTCCTATCTTACCGGTGCATCTTTCAAGTATTCTCTAATCAGCTCGTAATCTCTTCGTTCTCATGGATCTAATTTCTCTCAAGCATCTTCGTTTATTTGCTAATTCTCCCCGGTTTTTCTCTATCTTTTCTTCGTTCATTTCTAATTAATCCGGAGGTTCGTTCAAAATCTTTTCCTTGGTTATCACATCAATTTATTCGTTGTTTTCAATACTTCCGGTGGTTCGTTGAAGACCTTCTCAAGTTTGCTCCATATCTATCTTAATCCGTTCTACGAGAATAAGTAGTATGCCAAATCCATTGCTTCTCATCAATCTAAATTGGTGAAGGATATGCATAACGTAATTCTTATTCTTGTTCTCATCGAGTAAACTCAATTCCTTATTCCACAGGTTCATCAAATTCGCGGTTTCACTTGATTCATCTTTCTTTTCCCGGAGTTCCAAGTTCTCTCAATTATTTCATCACGGAGATCCATCTAAATCATTTCAAGGCTTCACTTTGTGTTCTCAAGTTCTTTTTCCTTCTATCTTCATCATTCTTTTATTACCGGAGTTCTTCATGAAGGTTCTACATGATGTTTCATCAAGGACTTAATTCATTCTCGAAGTGTTCATTGAGATTCTTTTCTAAGGAACTCAAGCTTTCTTCATCTTGCAATCCGGAGTGCAATTCTTTCTTCCATACCATTTAAGGTGTTGCTAGGTCATTCTTGACAATTTGAGTTCATGTTTCATGATTCACATGTCTTTAAGAATGAGATATTTTAAATCCATCAATCTCTTCTTTGGAGTTATCTTGGGTTATATTTCACCTAAAGCCTTACCTAAGGTTTGTTGCTATCTATGGTGCTTATAAAGGACCCAAGTTCTTCTTTATCCTCCCGGTGAAATACTTTCTCGTCTCCTTGTTCATACCAATCCAATTCTTTTCCCGTGAGTGGCAGGATTGTCAACTCATAATTTGAGATGTATTCCATAAGACCATATCAAGCTTATCCTTTTCGTTGTTGGTTTTCCAACAATTCCGTTCAATCCTTCTTTTAAGAATGCTTTTCAAATTCTATTGTGGTAGAAGATGTCTTTTTCCTCTCAATTCTTTCCTTTCCAAGATCCAACTTCTATTCTTTCTGTCGGAGGTCTAGTGATGTTGCTCTTTTCACTCCTCATCTCGGTTTGTCAAGATCATGTTCAATTTCTTCCATTTACAATCGAAGTGCTGTCCAAATTATATTAGTCTTTTTCCTTCTCTATCTTGTTTAACCGGAGTGTGGTGCCATTCTGCTCAAGTTCTTTTCGCCTTATCAAGTCTTGCATCCCTTCTCAACCGGAGTGCTGTTCAAATTTATTCTTCCTTGTTCCTCTTTCTTAATGGAGTGCTTTCAACTTTGTTCTTCTCTGTTGCTTTCTTTCTTTAATTTTTCTCAACCTTTTGAAGGTTCTTCGGTCTCACTCATTGGTCAAAGAAGCAACTTAGTTTTACCTCTTCGCTTTCTCTTTCGTTTTTCCCTCCGGTGCCATTCTAGATCTCGAGACGAGATCCTCTCATAGTGGTGGAGTGTTGTGACGCCCCAAGACCGATGTGCCAGGTGTCTTCCAGTTACTCGCTGCTATTGCCATGTCTTTTGCTTGCGTGTTGCATTTCATCATGTCATCATGTGCATTGCATCATCATGTTTTTGAAACCTGCATCCGTCCGGGTTTCTCCCCCAGTTTCGTCCGTTGTCCGTTCTGAGCCCAACCTTGGTTCTTACGCGGTTGGGTAATAATGTGAACCCCTTGACACTTCGCCTTGAATAAAACACCTCCAGCAATGCCCAACCTTGGTTTTACCATTTGCCACCTAGCCTTTTCTTTCCCTTGGGTTCTGCAGACTCAAGGGTCATCATTATTTTAACCCCCCTGGGCCAGTGCTCCTTTGAGTGTTGGTCCAACCTGTCAGCTGCCGGTGGCCACCAGGGGCAACTCTGGGCTGGCCTACCCGTACCTAGGACAATCTGAGTGTGCCCTAAGAAAGAGATATGTGCAGCTCCTATCGGGATTTGTCGGCACATTCGGGCGGTGTTGCTGGATTTGTTTTAACTTTTGAAGTGTCTTGTAGAACCGGGATACCGAGTCTGATCGAAATGTCTCGGGAGAAGGTATATTCCTTCGTTGACCATGAGAGCTTGTCACGGGCTAAGTTGGGACACCCCTGCAGGGATTTGAACTTTTGAAAGCTGTGCCCGCGGTTATGGGCAGATGGGAATTTGTTAATGTCCGGTTGTAGAAAACCTGAAGTTGACCTTAATTAAAATACATCAACCGCGTGTGTTGCCGTGATGGTCTCTTCTCGGCGGAGTCCGGGAAGTGAACACGGTGTTGGAGTTATGTTTGACGTAGGTTGCTATAGGATCACTTCTTGATCATAGATTTCTCGATCGTGCTTTGCCTTCTCTTCTCGCTCTCTTTTGTGTATGTTTAGCCACCATATATGCTAGTTGCTTGCTGCAGTTCCACCTCATACCTTTACCTTACCCATAAGCTTAAATAGTCTTGATCGCGAGGGTGTTGCTGAGTCCCCGCGGCTCACAGATACTTCTAAAACCAGTTTGCAGGTGCCGTTGAGACCGTGCAGGAGACTCAACCAAGCTCAAGGAGGAGCTCGATGAAGATCTTGTCCTTTGTGTCATTTCGTTCTAGTTGATCAGTAGTGGAGCCCAGTTGGGGTCGATCGGGGACCTTTGTCGCATTTGGGGTTCTTCTTTTATTTTGGTTCCGTAGTCGGACCTTGATTGTATCTGGTTGATGTAATGCTTTATTCCTGTAATTATGTGAAGTGGCGATTGTAAGCCAACTATGTATCTTTTTCCCTTATGTATTACAGGGGTTGTGTGAAGATTACCTCACTTGCGGCATTGCTTTCAATGCGGTTATGCCTCTAAGTCGTGCTTCGACACGTGGGAGATATAGCCGCATCGAGGGCGTTACAATGTAGTGCGAGAAAACAAACGAAGGTGATCGAGTCTTGTGGGGAAAAGTGCGCAAACCTCTACAGAGTGTATAAACTAATCATGATTAGCCGTGTCCCCAGTTATGGACATCTTGAGTATCTAGTACTTGGATTATCATGTGAATCTCAACATGTTACTCTAATTTAAATTTTGTTGGGTTTTGTTTAATGATGATGCTTAATTGGGATTGAGAATGCTGTCAACCATTCTCAATGTTTAACAACTACCATGATAGTTAAATAAATTTATTCCTTTGCAGTAGGGAAAAATTGGCTTTACACAAAACTGTAACCATAGAGCTTTCCACCAGCCAAATATGCATATAGAATAGTTGTTTCATTCCATTACTCTCTATGTGTTACTTTGCCAACATATTCCATGTGCTGACCCGTTTCGGGCTGTAACGGTAATGTTGCAGACTTTTCAGAGGACGATTAAGGAGTTTCTAGGTCGTGATTCTATACTCAGTGATGCTGTTGGAGTTGATGGACTAACTTATCTTCCAAGCCTTCTGTTGTTATCGTTATTAGATGGCCTTAAGCCATATTTATTGTAATAAGTTCTCTTTTGAGACACTCGATGTAATAAGTGTGTGATTGCTACTCTGTTATAAATCCTTCAAGTACTGTGTGGTGTCAGCATTACTGATCCAGGGATGACACCTGAGCACAGAGATTGGACCGTTTGAGGTCTGGTCGCTACAATCTTCATCATCCCGGTGCTCTCCATGACGAAGAGGGATTAGTTCACCCTCGGGGCTAAGGGTATGTACCATTAGCTATGTGTTTGATCTCTCTCTCTCTCATGTTCTTTATTTGGCACGATCTTGATGTATCGCGAGCTTTGTTATTATAGTTGGATCTTATGATGTTTCTCCCCCTCTACTCTCTTGTAATGGATTGAGTTTTCCCTTTGAAGTTATCTTATCGGATTGAGTCTTTAAGGATTTGAGAACACTTGATGTATGTCTATCTGTGGTGACAATGGGATATCACGTGATCTACTTGATGTATGTTTTGGTGATCTGCTTGCGGGTTCAGTGACCTTGTGAACTTATGCATAGGGGTTGGCACACGTTTTCGTCTTGACTCTCCGTAGAAACTTTGGGGCACTCTTTGAAGTTCTTTGTGTTGGTTGAATAGATGAATCTGAGATTGTGTGATGCATATCATATAATCATACCCACAGATACTCGAGGTGACATTGGAGTATCTAGGTGATATTAGGGTTTTGGTTGATTTGCGTCTTAAGGTCTTATTCTAGTACAAACTCTAGGATAGATTAAACGGAAAGAAAGCTTCATGTTATTTTACTACGGACTCTTGAATAGATCGATCAGAAATGATAACTTTGAGGTGGTTTCGTACCCTACAATAATCTCTTTGTTTGTTCTCCGCTATTAGTGACTTTGGAGTGACTCTTTGTTGCATGTTGAGGGATTGTTATATGATCCAATTATGTTATTATTGTTGAGAGAATTTGCACTAGTGAAAGTATGAACCCTAGGCCTTGTTTCAACGCATTGCAATACCGTTTTCGCTCACTTTTATCATTAGTTACCTTGCTGTTTTTATATTTTCAGATTACAAAAATCTATATCTGCTCCATATTGCACTTGTATCACCATCTCTTCGCCGAACTAGTGCACCTATACAATTTACCATTGTATTGGGTGTGTTGGGGACACAAGAGACTCTTTGTTATTTAGTTGCAGGGTTGTTTGAGAGAGACCATCTTCATCCTACGCCTCCCACGGATTGATAAACCTTAGGTCATCCACTTGAGGGAAATTTGCTACTGTCCTACAAACCTCTGCACTTGGAGGCCCAACAACGTCTACAAGAAGAAGGTTGTGTAGTAGACATCAATGTATGTCTTGCATGTGCTTATCTGTGGTGACAATCGGATATTCATGTGATCCACTTGATGTATGTTTTGGTGATCAACTTGCGAGTTATGTGACCTTGTGAACTTATGCATAGGGGTTGGCACACGTTTTCGTCTTGACTCTCAGTAGAAACTTTGGGGCACTCTTTGAAGTTCTTTGTGTTGGTTGAATAGATGAATCTGAGATTGTGTGATGCATATCGTATAATCATACCTGGGGATACTTGAGGTGACATTGGAGTATCTAGGTGACATTAAGGTTTTGGTTGATTTGTGTCTTAAGGTGTTATTTTACTACGAACTCTAGGGTTGTTTGTGACACTTATAGGAATAGCCCAATGGATTGATCGGAAAGAATAACTTTGAGGTGGTTTCGCACCCTACAATAATCTCTTCATTTGTTCTCCGCTATTAGTGACTTTGGAGTGACTCTTTGTTGCATGTTGAGGGGTAGTTATATGATCCAATTATGTTATTATTGTTGAGAGAACTTGCACTAGTGAAAGTATGAACCCTAGGCCTTGTTTCGAAGCATTGCAATACCGTTTGTGCTCACTTTTATCATTAGTTACCTTGCTGTTTTTATATTTTCAGATTACAAAAACCTATATCTACCATCCATATTGCACTTGTATCACCATCTCTTCGCCGAACTAGTGCACCTATACAATTTACTATTGTATTGGGTGTGTTGGGGACACAAGAGACTCTTTATTATTTGGTTGCAGGGTTGTTTGAGAGAGACCATTTTCATCTTATGCCTCCCACGGATTGATAAACCTTAGGTCATCCACTTGAAGAAAATTTGCTACTGTCCTAGAAACCTATGCACTTGGAGGCCGAACAACGTCTACAAGAAGAAGGTTATGTAGTAGACATTGTCTAGCTTGTCATATCCGCTGCTTTGGAGAGCCCCCGCCCCCCTGGCCTCCTCGAGTCTCTGAGTGCTCCCAAAGTTGTGCACGTCCTCCTCCTCAACCACTCATCCTTGAGTCATCTTCCCCGCGAGCATCCACTCCGGCAGCCCTGCCGGCAACCATGGTATCGTTGTCGTGCTTCCCTGCCTCTCCTGAGCATGTGTACATATTGCTGGTGATCCGCATTATATTTTTTTGCTTTCCCCGAGTCACCTCGTTCCCTAGAGCTTGCTGCTTCCTAACTGCGCCGACCACCGCCATTGTTAGCCATCGCGAACCTGCTCCCCACCAAAGTATTTTCGAGTGGAAGCGGTATACATCGGGCAAGCATTCGCCGTCTAGTTTGCGTTAAGATCCGAATTGCCCCAGGCCTACACATAGGGTTGTTTGGGTCATCGTATTTTGTGTTACATCATGTCCAGGTGGGGTCTGCAGCAATAAGCCAGATACTTTACTCCCACCTCCACCTTACCACTAAGGCTGGTCATAGTGGGAGTAACTTAGCTAGTAACATAGCTCAGTCTAAAAAAAGGGCTTGCTAAAAATCAGTCGACTGAGATTTAACCAAGTCTTAGTCGACCATGCAACATTTTTTCCCAACGCTTGCAGCTTTTTTCTACCGGTTGCAGCATTCATCTTGTTGGTTCTAGCATGTTGTCCCTCATTGATTGTAGCATATCGTCTCACCAGTTGTAACATCTGTCATTGACGGTTGTAGAATTTTAATCACACTGGCTGCAGCACCAATTTTCATTGCTTGTAAAACTGTTGCAACATTTTTCATCATTGGTTGTAGCATCTAGCCGTGCCGCTTGCAGCAAAAGAACTACGTTGACGTCACTCGATTGAGACTTGGTTAAGTCTCAGTCGACTGAGTTCTAAACATACCCAATTTTTTTGCTTAGGCTGGCCATAGTGGTGGTATCTTAGGTAGTATCATGCACTTGGGAATAGCAAACACGTTGACTTGGCAGAGAATTAAAGAAGAAAAAGAGGGTTAGAGTAATATAGGTAGATACCGTATCATGTTAAATGCAATGGTACTTTGTGTCATGCATGGCAATAAATAAGGTCATCTATGATACTACTATGATACTATGCACTATGAAAGTAGTATCATACACCAGTATCATATGCATGATACTAGTATATGAGATACTCCCCTCTAGGAGTCGCCTTATGAAGAGAGAGGTGTTTGTGGTAACACAACACTTCTGGGAAGAAGATAGTGTACAAGCTAATAAATGAAACCATCTATGTCACTACTACTATATTACTTTGCACTATGAAGATAATAACTTAGACTTCATATGCATGATACTAGTATAAGTTACTCCCCACCATGACTAGCCCAAGTCTTTACCGCCAGACTGTTTCTCTTTCTCGGCTTGCTGGCTTTCCAACTCGTGTGAAGCTCAAATCAGACAGATGGTCTCTGTGGTGGATTCCGCTCCTACCACTCGCAATGTCCAAGTTTTTTATGTCACCAATTTGAGGCAAGAGAATGTGGGTTAGTTCTTCCTGAGTCAACCGTCAGCTTCAGTGTATTTGCCCCATCCTGAGGCGTCAGATCAAGAAATCCAACCCAATATTCCCTAAGGTGATAACCAGAACTGAATCCCATTTTCGTCAATGATTTTCCCACTTTTATTCTTGCGTTACGCCAACAGTTAAACTGTTAGGACCCTAGAACGCAGTTTACTGCAGCCTGCAAGTATAGTTCCTTAGTTGTTTGGTACTAAGCTCAATGTCACTGGTTTTGGGTGTATTGAACATTAGTAACCACAAATTTTTTATTAGGACTATATATGTGTGCAGATTAGGGAAGATAATGGATAGAAATATGTAGTTAATAGAACATTAATTGGCACAGACTTTAAAAATTGTTAGACCTCATCTTACAAAAATTGTAAGATGTGGGAATTATGTTTCAATTCCACTTATTCCTCTGTAGAAGGCATGTCTCATTGTGACATGAGCTAGTACACCTCAAGTACTTAGTGGCTATCCCATTTTTGTAAATAATTTTCCCACTTTCATTCTTGTGTACCTCGGTAGAATTCTAAATATTGTTATTGTCGTTTGCAATTTAGTTGAATTGTAACATGTTTTAATAGAGTAGTCACTCACTTGTTATCAATTGCATGATTGTACACCTCAAGTACTTAGCGGGTATTCCATATGTGCTTCTTGTTCTATTCAATTCCAATTCCGGGTTATTATATCACTAACGGATGGAAATTGCAATATATGTGCATGAGTCTTCCCACGAGAGGCGGAGGTCATTAAGGCAACGTCAAACACAAAGTAGGGTAATCATCACTTCTAGAAGCGACATCATGCCTCTTGATAAGTTGAAAGAAGATGTCAATGACAGAAAGGAAAATCATTTTCGTAGAATAAGGAATTCTCCCAAAAAGATCGGAAAAAAACTCAACGAGCGGTGCTTAAGCGGGTAATGGAACTGAAAGTACTAGCATGTGTTTACAACATCAATATAAACAGTTGACAAAACACACATCAACGCTAAAAGCTTGAATTGTTTAGAGGCTGTTTGGCTCATGCCCACGTGTGCTCCGCCAAATCACAGGCGTCGTGGGCATGCCAAAAAATTGGCAAGCAATTCATCCACCCTTGCCCAACCAACGAATTGGTGTAAACTACAGGGGGAAAGTGGAGGTGCGCTGGTGTGCCAAAATTTTGGATCTCATCCAAACAGCATGCAAGCCTCGGTCAATGCCCATGTTTTGGCAGGGCAGGCAATGGTGCCAAACCAAACAGCCCCTTATTCTTATCGGAATGTACTTTGCTTGGAGATGCAATCCGGAGAAGCTGTTCAACTTAATGGAAAGGTTGTCAATAACAACATAGGGTTGGGTCTTGAACTTGGTTTCAACTTCCGTTTTTTCCAATTGTGCAAATTACCAAGAAACCTTATATTGTGATTGATCAAACATGTCAACTGTGATACATAGTCATTGGTTTTTAGAGGAGGAACTATCTCCATATTAGACGTAGTGAAGAAAATATTCGAATTCCCTGTGGCGATGATAAGGTGGAAATTCCCCAGCCAGGGAAAGTACGGGAAGGAACAAAGTCATTCAAAGGAAATTCTGAATTCAAGGACAAAGAAGCGGGTAGATGGCGGAGCCGGAGAAAGCTGAAGAAGCTATGTTGAAATTAACGAAGAAAAACCAGAAAAGTAATTTTGTGTATCTTTCATGGAGGTTATCCTTTGTTCATACATGGCATCGGCAACTGGCTATGCAATTAACAAGATCTGCATGTTTGGTGCATTGGCTGATGTTTCTCGTATTCCTAATTTGAATTGGTGTGAATTTGTCACCGATTACCAAATATTGGCAATAAGTGAGGGCAGAAGGTCAATTATTGCGAATCTCTATCCAGGGTAGCCTGCACATTCTACCTGCAAGAGCATATTTAGTTGTTATTGTTTTTATGGCATACTTTTTCCATATACTAAAACAGAAACATCACTGATTAACTGGACTCACAAGTCAGCTAATATTTGTCAACCTTATCAAATCCTCTGTTGTATCGGTGCCTAATGGTACTCTGAGGATTAAATTCATCTACTCAATGCTGGTGATGATAGTTGAGAAACAAGGCCAGAAGCGTGGAAGTGACGATGCATCCGCTTTTGATAACCTCATGGCGAGTTTCAACTGTCTTGTTGAATCTTGTAATTGAGGATGACATACATGAGATGCAATACTTTTGCCTTATAGTATGTTGACAAGTTGTCTCAATTCCCAAGTGGTGAACCAGATAATTTAGAGTTGCTTTCAGACCAACAAATGGTGCCAGACGAAGAGCGTGTACCTGACAGTGAGTTGGACGTTGCAAGTGTTGATCGGGCCTGTTGTACCAACACGGTTGTTGGGTGCTGCCATGACTATAGTTTGAGAGCATGATGCTTTCGTTCATTTGTAAGAAACCTCTGCTACCCCAAAAGGAGAGACATCCCTTGCAATGGAAGCACCTCACTAAATTCCTACATCATCCAAATGGACGAAGTAAAGCTTCGTAGGCCCATTTCTACCCATCGCATCAGCTTTGCCATGGTCGACGACCCAACCTAGTTTCGATTTTTGTGGATCTTGGTTGAAATAGTAAGGCCGGCATATTAGGCCTCAATAACCTAGCAGTCAAAGGAAGCGTCATGAACAAAAAAAACAATCAATGCATTCAACTAGGCGCATATTCATGCAACAACGTTGGGTATCTATGCGGGTCTTGTAATCATTGTAGGTCATTCAGTTGTTGTATGGGTTTCTTGCGTTTGCCTTTTTAATTTAAGTTGGGCCGTGCATTATCTTAGTTATATGCATGGATTGATGCATTGAACGAATCTGTGATGGAAGTAACCAATGTGTAGAGTGAGAGGTGTTTGTTTCTTTTGCCACCTAGCTTCAGTTTCGATCCCACAGATAACGAGCGAATGGAACACCTCGAAGCCAAGGTTAAGGACAAAGGGCAAGATCTCACCCTCTGATTGATCTTTTCATACTCACCATAGCCGTCAAACAAGGAAAAAGCTACACCCATCCTCAGCACCTTCCAGGCCAGGCCTGGGTAAATATTGTTTACTTAGTATAAATGTGATGGTCCTCGCTCGAAGTTATTTGTTGCGTGTGGTTATGACCTTTGTAGGTGTTACAGCAGACGACATGTGCAAATATTTCTTCTTCCTTCCTTCTAGGGCGTACCCCACTAGAGCAAGGAAGTGCCACAAGATAGAGATAGGGCCCCCAACGTAAGCATAACGTAGCACATGACCGGTAATACAATGGTGTCACAAGAAAAAAGATCCTAATGATGTACACCGGGTTCGGTGACCAGGGGAAGAAGATCAAGTGGGTGATGCACCAGTACCACCTCGACAAAGACAAGAACGAGAAGAAGGGAGAGTTGGCCGCCTGCAAGATCTACTACTAGGCGGGGGAAGCCAAAAAGAAAAGGTGCTAACCTTGTGTATGAATCACTGTTTAATGAGTAATATTTGTTCGCTCATCACACTGTTGTTTAAACCAAAATTGCTACTAATGACTAATGAATACGAGAGATCACGAAATCCTCTATTTGATATGTTTCCATTGAAAAAAGGCCTAAACATGGAAGGAAATCATATATAAGGTGGATCCATAAGGAAATCATAAACAAGCAAGAGAACCATCGAGCAGTAAAGGCCCACATTTCTACTTACTCACAGCCCGGGCTCATGGCTCCCCACCGCTTACAAAAACGGCCCACAATATGGGCTTGCTCACGCTGGAAGGATCAAGTCAAAATAGATGTGAATTGCTGTTTGAAACCTGAATCGTTTCAAGGAGTTTTACCCCTAGAGAAAGATATACTTGTGGAAAGCAGGATAGTCAACAAACCAAGTGTGGATTCTGAAAGCCTCATCCTGTCATAGACTTTGTTGGGCTTGACAAAGTCAATACTATTGCGAATTCGCCTTCATTGCACATACATGGAAAATTGCAAGAATAATTGAACATAACCAGCAAAATAGGAATCGTAAAGGGTGCTTGGATACGTTTTAGTCCCATGACTAAAAGTAGTGGGACTAAAACTTACTAGCATCATCCATGCTTGGATTCAAATACTAAAGAGACTAAATCAAGTTAATGAGCATTTATTATCCTCCAAATCCTCCAATCCAGAACCCGTCTGTGTTAAAGGTGAGGACTTAAATGAGGAGAGAGAGGACTAATCCACATTGTAGTAGGGGTACCCCTGACTAAAAAAAATTAGTCTCAAAACTACTTTTAACCCCTCTTTAGTCAGGGGCGCCTGGAACTTTAGCCTCTTAAAAAGACTATTTTTAGTCAGACTAAAATAAGTCCTTTGGATCCAAGCACCCTCGTAGTACCACGAAGATATTACCTAGAGCACGAATTAGGCCATGTTTGGTTCCAAATAAATCACCGACTTATAAGTCAAAAAGTGAAAAAAGTGACTTATTTTGCCAAACAGATCCAACTTATAAGTCACTCCAATTTATAAGTCATAAGTTGTTCCACCCCAACTTAAAACTTATAAGTCACCCTCTTTTGCATGGGTCCCATCACCTTTACATAAAGAAACAAGGTGGAAAGATGTGCTCATATGACTTAAAAATCAGGTGACAATTAAACAGACGTGACTTATAAGTCACTGATTTTAAGTCACCTGACTTATAAATTAAATGACTTATTGAAACCAAACAAACCCTTAAAATAGCACGGTGATGGCCTTAACAATGGCGGAGACTACGGATTCGCCCGCCAGCGGCCGGCGCCTGGCATCCCATTGCCGGGTCCACAAATCCTTTTGCGAGAACTTAGGAGACATGCTGACACTACACACCATGTACGCTCTCATCTATTTCGTCCACGGGACTATGGGGAAAAGAGCATAGCAATCGTCCATGACTGCTTCGTTCATTGCAGTTTTTGTCATGTGCTCTATTCCACCCCCGTGGAATATGATCCCTCCCTCGTCTCAATTGGCTGGGATTTCTGGCCCGGTTAACCCTAAGGACATGTACAATGGTGATATATAGATACATATGTCCTATTACAAAAAATAATTTAAGGTATTTATCTTTTTTTTTCTTAGTGCAAGCTATCACTAGTGAGTTTTATTAAAAAATAGAAAATAAAGATTGTAGTACACATGCATTTCTACTTTTTACTTCAATCTTTTTAGCTTTTGTCATCGGACCATAATTTTTTTCTTTAAACACCCGCCTCCTGGAAAGGATCCCGCTTCCCTATCCGAACCTACTTTACGTCATATCCGATCCTACATGGCATGCGAGGCATCACCTTAAGGCTATGCATTGTACATGCCCTAATAGTCTAATAAGCTATGACGAAACAAAGATCCACGTGCATCCAACGGTCAAAAACGGCGCAATCTTGAAAACGAACGGTTCAAACATCTGATGGCGTGAGAAGGCAGCGATCAGGTGCAGTTTTTACTTATGAGCAACGGCACCACATGGCATATGTGGTAATCAGAGTTATAAAGAAAAAAAACCAACATATCATAGCTTATCAGCGAAGAGAGTAAAACGAGAATGCATTTTTTGCATCATACTCCAAGTAATTTTTTTTGGTAACAATTCATTTTTATGCATCAAATAATTTAGAGCAGCCGTTGGGGTTCCGCATTTGAAGTGTCAGCATTACGATCATTTCCGGTCTTCTTTGGGAAGTCGTAACGGCGGCGGCGGCCGCGTCCTTTGAAGTCCCAACTCCCATTAATCCCCACTACTAGAGCCAAAGGCATTGAATTCACACCATCTGCCAATCCCCCTATTTAACCCCTGGGTCACCATCCCTCTTCTTTAGGCTGGTCATAGTGGGAAGTAACTTATACTAATATCATGTATATGACACTAGTCTAAGTTGCTATCTTTATAGTGTAAAGTAACATAGGGGGTGTTTGTTTCCAGGGACTTTTTTGTGTAGGGACTAGAAAAAGTCTCTCTTAGAGACTCTTTTACCAAACGGGAGGAACTTTTTAGGGACTAAACTAGGCATTTGGAACTAAATGAAGAAGACTCTCAAGGTGAGTCTTTTTTGGGACTTTTTGGGACTTTTCCAACAATGCCCCTCCATCCATTCATTGGCCCGCCACCCCATTATGTTGTTTGATTGTTATTTCTCTATATACTCCCTCCGGTCCTTTTTACTCTGCATATTAGGTTTTTTCGGAGTCAATCTCATTCAACTTTGACAAAGTTTATATAAAAAATTATAGACATTTCACATAACAACACCAATATCATTAGATTCATCTTGGAATATGTTTTCATATTATATTTATTAGATATTATAGATGCTAATAATTTTTAATATAAATTTGGTCAAACTTAGCAAAGTTTGACTTTCGGCAAATCAAATGTGCAGAGTAAAAAGGACCGGAGGGAGTACTAGGGGCAACATGGTCATTTAATAACCTCTAGGAATGGACTAAGGACTTTTTAGTCTCTGAAAACAAATAGGGAGGAACTTTTTAGGGACTAGAGACTTTTTAGTTGGGACTAGAAAAAGTCCTAAGACTTATGAACCAAACAGGGCCATAGTACTAGTATCATAGATAGCTTCATTTATTAGCTTGTAGACTCATCTTGTATTAAGAAGCGCTATATTGTAGTAACGTATTATAAAGAATAAATCCAGCTTCACGACACCTCCCATCCTCTTCACCATGGCAGCTGCCGCATGCTGGTCCTCGCTCCCGTCCGACCTCATCAACCGCATCACCGATTGCCTCCTAGCCACAAATGATATCGACTGCTACGTAGACTTCCGCGCTGTCTGCAGCAACTGGCGCTCCGCCACCGTCAACCCCATGAACACCTCCGGCCTCTGCTTCCGCCCCCGACTCTGGATCATGCTCGACGAGGTCTTTGAGAACTATGCACGCATCTTGGTGAACACCGCCACCGGCCGCGTCATCCGGAAGGACTTGCCTCTGCTGCGCAACTACTATGTTATCGCCACCACTGCCGGCAGCTTCTTCGTCCTGGCGGACAGGAAGTACCATCACACCGCGCGTCTTCTCAATCCTTTCACAGGCCACTTGATCCGTTTCAAGGCGCCCGTGCCTTTCGAGCTGGACGTTGCTGCTGCTGTCTCCGGTCCTTCGCCCACCCTCATCTTGATTTCTGACAGATCTCGCAGGCAGTACAGGGCTGATCCTTCCAGTGAATGTTTCGCCGTGTACGAGGACCAGTACACTTATCCTGTGACCCGGCTGGCTGTCCTAGGTGGTATGTACGCCGACGGCGTGCAAGGATCATTGCCGCCGATTCCAGATGTTGTGGCTAAGAAGATCTTCCATCTGATGGGGATGTTTGGCGTCGAACCATCTGAGATGTACTCTGACGATCTCATTGATAATTTTGCTGGCTATATTCCTCAGATGATACATGCCAACCGGTGTTTCCTAGTGAAGTTCGACGGAGAAGTGTTTGTTATATTTAAGCTGCGGCATCACATGGAGGTTTTCAAGATGGACACTGAGAGGGACTTGCTCGAACCTGTGAAGAGCATCGGCAACCTTGTCATCTTCATTGGTTATCGTAGGTGCCTGATTGTGAATGCTGAGAAGTTCACATCTATTGACGCCAACTGCATCTACTACATAAGATCCATTGATTACTCCATTCATATCTACTCCCTCCTTTTCGGTTTATAAGGTTCAAATCTAAAATCTCATCAATCAAGGCACATGATGAGTGGAGGAATGTATCTCGTACTTTACAAAACTACCCAAACTAAATTGATGCATTAATTGAGATTAATTGCAGTGGATGCATTCTTGGCCACTACTCCCTCCTTTCCGGTTTATAGGGTTTATCTCAAAATTTTAGTTTTTTCATTTTATAAGGCTCAATTTGGTTGTTCCCCATCACATGTTCAGACTTTAAGGTGCATTAAATCATTGCATGCAAGTATTAAGAGAAAATTGATCCATGCATGCACTTTATGCATGCATGCATTGCAATTAATGCATTCGTAAACATAATTTTTTAAGGAAAACAAGAGCATTAATTGGGTGCTTTTGCAAATTATAAAAAATATTCCATCACTCATCATCTATCTTGGTTGGTGAGATTTTTGAATTGATCCTTATAAACCGAAAAGGAGGGAGTAGATGAGTAGTAGCATTACATGCATTGGTGAGTTTCTTTTTAATTCTTGCATGCAAAGATTTAACGTGCCTTGGAATCTCAAAAGGAGATGGAGATGAGCCCTTTAAATCGAAAAAATGAAAATTTTGAGATGAGCCTTATAAACCGGAAAGGAGGGAGTACAAGTTTGATCTCAGAGACAAGAGAGAAGAGAGAATATCTCAAGCCATAAATTCTTTAAGTGCCATCTCACCGTCCTATGCTCACCCTCCTTTCACAATCATTCAACTCATCTCCAGCTACACCGTCAACATCCGGGAATCCCAACTTGTGTTTGCACGAATGATACAAGGTCTCTCTAGTGTTAGTATAGATGGGGATAAGTCACCATACGACCTTGAGGATTTGGTTTCTATGGTCGAACATGCTATGATTTGATAAGCTAAGTTGTTCCTTTTTTCGTTTCTACTTCTTGTTATCCAAGCAGACATGCTTGTTCTGGTAAAGTACTTCAATTTGGCTTATGTGTGGTTGAAGTTGAACAACAATTTGTATGGTGAGAATGCATGCTTAAAGTTACCGTCATTCTAGAACATCTAAGAACAGAACTGTGGTTTTCAGAAAGCATTAGTGCAAGTGTTCTTATAATTTGTAATATTAAATGAGCACTTTTGTGAAATTCCTCAAAATGAACTCGCTAGTAGCTAGCATGGTTTTCGAGCATCTTAGATGCAAATATATTACAGATGAAACACCATATGGTAACATTAATTTCAGAGACAACTTGCGATTTTTCTGCAAGCCGTTGAATCCAACAAACAATTCCATGCAAGTTGAATCCAATGAACTATTCCATTTTTGATAATGGGCTATTTTATTGATGGGTGTGGCTAGGTATCAGAGTCTTAGTCAGATGACATAACACGCAAGAGAGAAAGAAAAACTGGAAAAAAATCCATGAATCTCAATGTAAGATCTCACGGATATATCATCGATTGAGACTTTGTTTAAGTCTCAACTAAGATTTAATCAAGTCTTAGTCAAGTGACATAACACGCAGGAGAGAAAGAAAAACTGAAGAAAAAAATTGCATGAATCTCAATGTAAGATCTCATGGATATATCATTGGTTGAGACTTTGTTTAAGTCTCAGATGACTGAGACTTAGCAAGACTGTCTATTGTTGCACCAAACTGATATATGGACTCACTCGGGAACCATGCCAATGGTCGGTTCAGCGACTCGAGCGCCCGGCAGCCGATTCTGGCTGTTGGCTTTAGAGTCCGACGAGGATGGGGGTGATGCCAGGGGGGCGACCTAGTGGTGCCTCACAGACGGTCAGCTTGCCCCAGGTGCGATATTCATCGGCTGGGTCGTCGAGTGGGCATCTTGTGGGAAGTTGGCAGGGCTGTCGGCTGAGGTGTTGCCATCGGTGGATCTGGCTTGGTGCAGGATGGGCTCGATGTATAAAGAAGTGGTCGTCGGCTGAATCATCCAGTGGGGACGGGTGTGGGCCGTTGGTCCATGGAAGGAACAACTTTCCACGGTTAGGCTGGTCATAGTGGGGAGTAACTTATACTAGTGTCATGCATATAACACTAGTTTAAGTTACTATTTTCATAGTGCAAATTAACATAGTAGTAGTGTCATAGATGGCTTCATTTATTAGTTTGTAGACTCATCTTGTATTGGGAAGCGCTATGTTACAGTAACATATTATGTTACTACTTCTTATTAACTACTTGCCACATAAGCAAAAATTTCTTGGAGTGCGCTATGTTACTCGCTAAGTTACTCCCACTATGACTAGCCTTAGTCATGACCTGGTGGTGCTTCGATTTCTTGCATGTTGCGCACTGGACGAAGGTACATCGGTGACTGGGGAAGAAGTGGGGCGGCGAAGGTCCGACGAGCTCTATGCCAATGGCGACAATCTCAGAGGATCATGGGGAGCATTGAAATTGCTTCTTTTTTTGAGGGGTAAGCATTGAAATTGTTGTTTCACTCAGTTGGTCATGTGGCCAACTAAAGTTCTGGGCCTATGAGGATTCTGGAAGGGCATATACGGCCCATTCCATTCCTTGTGATGTTGTTTAGCTTGGGAGGGGGGCATGCAGCTGTGGCTGGCTGCGGCTCAGCATGGTCTCTTTGTCATCTCTACTCCTAAAAGTTGATGATCGGTGCCGGTCCATTTCCTGTGTTGTTTAGCTTGTTTGCAAGCTCACAAAACATGTCTTTGTCTTTGGTCACAAGATCTCTGCATTCACTATTAAGAATCCACTCTTTTCCTCCGGATATGTAATCTCTAAGATTAGCCATGAGACTAAGATTTCTCATAGTCTTCTCATATTCTTCATTAATTTTGTCACTCTCATTATAGTCATCATGTTCACCAATGTCATCATCACCTAGGGCACTGAATTCATTAATTTCGTGATCATGACATTGTTCAAGAGAATGAATTCGAATAGCTTCTAAGATGATATTACTAATAATTCTAACATCGCCTTTAGCACACATGAGATCTCTAAGCTCAAAATGGCACTCATCAAAGTTAGGATCAGTAGGCTTCATCTTATGAAAAAGCAATTGTCTTGTGAAGAATCTCATCAAGATTCTTTAGAGAGTAATTTGGATATCCCTTTTTCAAATATCTCCACAAGGTATAGGCACATTCAAAGTTTGGCATACATCTAAGAACAAGATTTGATAAATCTCTAACAATAAGATTGACATTTCTAAGATTATGAAGCATCTCAAGTTGTTCCTTGGGAGTGGGGTGCAAGGGATCAATGAGAGGCACATAAGGACTATGAATCTACTTGCTCAAGTTAAATTCATCAAATATATCGAACATTTCATCTCTCCATAAGTTGTAGTACTCTCCATTGAGAATAGGCACTCTACATCTAAGACTCCCCAACGTAGACACACACATCTTCCTACAATGGTGATTAAACTAAAGCAATGGGGACCAAAGCTCTGACACCAATTGAGGGATCGAGAAGATAGGTCTAGAGATGGGAATAGACACTAACAAGGCAAAAGGTGCAGTTTAATTTTCTTGAAACTTAGGCAGATTTTAGCACAAGTTAAGTGGCAACCAATATAATCTACACATGCATATATAGAATATGTTCATTGGATAAAGAAAAATATGCAAAGCAAGAAAGTAAGGTGGTAGAGTTTGGAAAATCAAACGCAATGAAGAAACAGTGATTTTTGGTGCGGTTCCATAGGTGGTGCTATCGTACATCCTGGTGATGGAGACTTAAACCCACGGACGGTAACGGCTGCACGAGTCCACGGAAGGCTCCACCCACGAAGGGTCTATGAAGAAGCAACCTTGTCTATGTCATCATGACTTATGCCCACGAAGGACTAGCATCACTCGGGGTAGATCTTCACGAAGTAGGCGGCATCCTTGCCATTACAAACTCGTTGGTTCAACTCCACAAGCTTTGGAGGCTCCCAAGTGACACCTGGCCAACGTAGGAGACACCACTCTTCAAAAGGTAATATATATTTTTGTTGATGATGAACTCCTTGCTCTTGTGCTTCAAAATATAGTCTACTCAATATTCAATCACTCTTTCACAGATTTGGCATGGAAAGCAACTTGAGGGGCTAGAAATCAAGGATCAAATGTTGGAGTGGAACCCCCTTGATTTCAACACAAGTGTATGTAGTTTTCTCTCAGAAAATGGATATGGGAAGTGGTAGTTTTGTCTTGGTTTCTCTCACTGAGAGTTGGTGGAATGGGTGGGCGTATATATATAGGCAGCACTAAAAATCTAACTATTGCACACCTTTATGCACAACTCAGTGGGGCTGGGTGAAACCACTCTGTGAGACTGACTAGTGCAAAAGGTTTGAACTTTAGGCTTTTCGGTGAGACTGGATAAAACAGCTCGGAGGGACCGATTGGTGAAGACCTAAGCACTTTCCACAATTCGGTGACACCGATCGAAACCACTCGGGAATTCTGAGATGAAATTGATAGGTTACAGAAGGTTTACCAGTGCACTTCGGTGGGACCGAATGTCATCCCGGCGATACCGAGTTGCTAGGGTTTAGCCAGTGGCTCTGCCAAGTGTATCTCGGTGAGTCCGGATGAATGTGTATTGATGGGACCGAGATTGACTTTAGGGTTTTGGACAGATAGGAATGTGAGGGTGTGGTTGAGGGTTTTGGAGCAATATCTCTAAGCACCTTGATCAAATGATTCATGATCAAAACCTCACCCCCTTTTTAATAGTATTGGCTTTCCTATGAACTCAATGTGATTTGTAGAGTCTTGAAGCTTTGCCAACATTGTTCCTTAGTAGCTTGAGGGGTCCAATCTCCACTCATCTGCTTGCCTAGGTTGAACTTTTCCTGAAATGTACTTGAGGAAAACATCAGTCCAATAACATGTATGTCGACATGAATTGCCAAAACCACCAAGGAAGCAAATGTGCTTGCACCCGCACATCCCTCTTCCCCCACCCCACCCCCCCCCACCTGGCTAGGGTTCCAACCGTCGCCGCTCTCATGCTATCCTCTCGTTGCGATGCCATCCTCCGAATAGCTCCTAGCCACGACCGACGGTACCGATCCTGCCTTCGGCTTACCTCACCCGGACGTTCCTCTATGATGCAGCCGCCAAGGATCAAGGGCGACGAGGTTCCAATGCTGCGGTGATTTGAGGCACATGTGGGAGGGGCACGTTTTTGGCGACACTGCAGGTGAGGTCGTCTTTGTTCTTGACTACATGTGATGATGAGAAGGGTATGCTTGGCCAACTGCTTCATGTAGTTTTGTGATCATAGGCTGCTACAGGATAGTATTGAGTTATGTATGCTAAAGCAGTCGGAATGATGAGGAAGTGCAGCGGGTGTCGGCTTCAAGGCCAAGTAGGTTTGGTTTCCCTCTCAGATCCCACCATCCCTTGTCTTCTTGCTACGATTCCATGAATGATTAAAATCTCTCTCTCTCTCTCTCTGTGTGTCTGTGTGTGTGTGCACGCGTCTGCATGTGAAAAGACTGGCGGTGCACAATATGTATTGAACCCTTATTGTTTAATTACAGTAAGCAATCACCTTATGGCATTTACTGTGTGTCTGTGTCCATCCCACCTTATGGCATTACTGTATATTGCATGTAGTATCTTGTAGTGGCAGCAAATATGACAATCAAGACTTTATTTTCTACAGATGAGTATCTGGTATCAACAGTATCAGCATCTTATAATACTAACTTGTAGTGCTTCATTTAACAAATTTTTGTACAACATACTATTGTATTTGAAATTTTAATGAAATTAACTGTTGATTTTTTCTTCAACAGGATTGAGCGATACGTATAATTATGAGCTCCATCCGGAATTAATAGTCGCTGCAATGTGTGTATCTAGACACCTATACACATTTAGAATGTTTGGTAGTATAAACAAAAGTAAAAAAATGCAAAAAAAAGCATGAAAATAAATAGAAATAAAATGTAAGGCAGTGGCCTCCCACACGCGCTGGGCTAGCCCCATTTGTGCAGGTGACTGGTTGTGCGCGCTAGTTGGACCGGCCATTGGCGAGCTCCATTTAGGCGAGAGCTGACTCTCTCGCGCGTCAAGCGGGGTATAGGGCTAGTTTGGTTTGTGTCCACGGCTTCGTGGCTGGGGAAATAATGTTGCCTGGTGTGGACACGATTTGAAGTTGTTCGGCTGCCTGGTCAGGCAAAGTTGAATGGGAGGCGTTTGGATACTGCCCTGGCCTGGGTAGCTATTAGGAATAAAAAATAAGGCGAATCAACCTGTGGTTGAGTTGGTTAGGTGGACAGTGGTATCTCCAACCCATCAGGGTTCAAATTCTGGTGCTCGCATTATTTCTGGATTTATTTCAGGATTTTCGGCGATGCGCTTTCAGTGGGAGGAGACGTTCCCGTCGACGATGAAGCGCCTATGGTGGCTTCGTAAATCTCAAGATGATATGCCGGCTCAGTCTGTCGGAGGTGCTCATAGGGATAGGGTGTGCGTGTGTGCGTTCATAGGGATGAGTGTATGTGCGTGTATATGAGCGCTTGTGTCTATACTGATGCTCAAAAAAAAGGAATAAAAAATAAGCTCATGAGCCCATGTACGTGGACTAGTTGCTGCCATTAAAGCTCAGGCACGTGATTTCTTCGGCCAGGCGCTCGAATTCTCATGTCTAGGCCAGGCTAAGTACCTTCCTGGATTCATTGCCCAGGCTAATCACTCCTCATGCGAATCCAGGCCAGACTACACCAGGCTTGTTCAGGACATGAACCAAACAACATACTCCCTCCGTTCTTAAATATAGGATGTATAGAGCATGAAAATTAAAGAACGCACGAGAAGTGAAAATTTCACAAGTTTTGAACGAGATTACACCTGATTAATTAACATGAAAAAATAAAAGAGTTTGCCTAATATAAGTAAATATAATCAAATCCCTAAAAAAAATTATTCAAACAAGTGGTGCAACGCAAGACACCTTATATTTCAAACTTTTTTTAAAAAATCTATACACCTTATATCAAGAAACGGAAGGAGTACATGCAAGACCCAGGCATGCGCCAGGCCAGGCCAGGCTTTTCCAGGACGTGATCCAAACTAGCCCATAGTCGCTCCCATCTATAGCGAACCTGGCAAGGCGTTGATGGACTGTGTTGGACAGTACTTCCTCCTTCCTAAAATATAAGGCATGTTTAATTTTTTTTATCTTTGTTGCATAACTTTGACTATAATTTTTTATTTATTATATGTCTTACAAAATTAGTATAAAACATGAAATAAAAAGAATTGCAAGACAAATAGGATAATGACATTTTTACATGTTAACCTACGCATTTTGGTATACATTAATTATCAAACAAAGTCAAGCGCACCTTATATTCACATTAAAATGCACCTTAAAAAATAAGAGCGTTTAGATCACTGCTTTAATGATCTACTCCCTCAGTTCATTTTTATAAGTTGTTTTAGACAACTGAAATTAAGTTGTTTTGCATGATGTCTGAAATGTCTATAGTGCCTTACTAGCTTATCCCGCGCGGCGACACGCCGCGCCCCTCAATCAGTCGCGACTATGTAGACTGTAGTCCAAGAAATAGAGTAATATAGAATTCATGAAGACAACTGTCAATACTCAATGTGCCGGATAACATTTAAATATGTACACGAAGAATTTATGTTTTAACGAAACAATTCAAGGAGTTTAAGCACCAACATATCAATAGAGTGATGTATTGTCGATGTGTCATACATCGATTTAGGAGATATCTCGACTTCAAATCCAAAAGAGAGAAAGATATAACAACTACTTCGACCTTATTCAATAATAAGTATCATGCATACTTATTTTGGTGC
Source organism: Triticum aestivum (assembly GCF_018294505.1). Classification (NCBI taxonomy): domain Eukaryota; kingdom Viridiplantae; phylum Streptophyta; class Magnoliopsida; order Poales; family Poaceae; genus Triticum; species Triticum aestivum. The sequence continues at coordinate 118,346,456 of NC_057809.1, read as the reverse complement.
TTCTCGCCGGAAGCACTTCCGTTGAAGGAACACCATTCAGAAGATAATTCCGCTCTAAAAGAAAAAATTAACAATTAATTCGGTCTTATCCAATGGTAAATGTTGTGCAGGTTGGCACTTCTCACTTAAAGCACTAATATGAAAAAACAATGTATACAATAATCTGAACTGTAGTATCATGCAGAGGAACATATTACAAAAAGACTCACATGAAACAGTAAATTAGCCCGTCCAAGTAATGTACAATGAAGCTGCTCATGCATAAACATGACAGTACACGAAAAACCTGAAATTTTAATACTTCCTTACCACGGTACCAAGAATACAGGAGACACACATGTACGTGGAAAGTCAAACAAAATCAACTCATTCATGTTTTGCTGGAAATTAACGAACCTTGGAGGATCGAGATGTTGTTTCCCTGCACCCCTTGTTCTTCGCTGCATGCAGTCCCAATTTCCACACATCAATCATCTGCTTGTAGATTAGAAGATCTTGGACGTGGCTACTTCCTCTCTATATACAATTCCCCAAATATATATGAGCAAAATGATACAAAAGGTTCGCCAAAAAATGGGACTCTCTATGTACAATCCTCCCAATCTGTAATCAAAATGATACAAAAGGTTCACCAAAAATCAAACAGCCTGCCGGTGAAGGAGCATTGTTGTTGGCTGCTGGGGTGCTTTGAAGATGGTTTTCACCTTGGAAAATAAATGGAAGAGTGACCATATAAATAGAGCGTACCCCTTCATCATTGACCCCATACATTTCAAGTACTACTTCTACAGGCTCAAATGAAAGCACTGGTACATGATCACTTGTACCATTTGCTCAGGAAATATTTTCCAAGAAATGGTGATTGGATCCACCAGAAACCAACTATCCACTAAGAAATAGGACCCTGGCCGTTCTGCTGACCATGGGAAATCTGAGAACTGCTCCCCTCATGGACATCGATCATGTGTCTTATATTACCTAAAGCAAAACCCATTGATGAGGAAAGCACTATTATTTGAAACAACAAAATGTAACCATGTAGACCAGGATACCATTGACCAACGAATGAAGATTCATCAAAGAATGGCATGCAAAACGTAGCGCTAACTCAGCTATGTGAAGCATAGTAAGATCATGGGGTACAGGTGATTGCTTCATAGGGTTTCAAGAACTTAACTATTAATATTTGAAAATTATACACGCTTAATATAGTTAAGACCTTTTAGGTACAAAAATTACAATAATTTGAACATTGAGTAACCAAGATTGTAGACCATATGTGATTGAGTTGTAGCACATAGCTTGGATCTTGGTTGTTCCTTCTCTCCCTTCTCTGTTCTACTCTCTCCCGAACATTCTGAATTTTTAACATTTGCATGTAGTTTTTGAACTAAACTTCGTGTAGACAGACCATCTCATTGTTGCCTATTCTAGATGTGTACAACATAAGCAAAATAATCACAATAATGTACTCCCTCCGTCCCAAAATAAGTGTCTCAATTTTGTACTAACTTCTTTTGAGACGAAGGGAGTACTACATTACAATACAGTCAGACCTAATAACCGATCTCCTGCATTATACTCTCATCAAAATAGCCGCATCCTTCCATGATCAAAATCTCATTGCCTATAAGCAAATAGTTCGGTTAGTACAGCGGCAAATGAGTTCCTACCTTCCTGGGCAACTACGATGCAAACTTGTTGGTTTGCCTTCATATGCAACTCCGCTGCTCCATTCATCTTTGGAACTGCTAATCTAGTTCCGGTTTGCATCAGATTACACCAAGCTCTCGTAACAGTTATACAGCCTATGGGATTCTTCCAGGTTAGATCAGCAATAACTTCACGCCATGCACCCTTTGAAGGGAAGAAAACTGACCAACCTGAAATTGAAAAGCTACAATGTTTTTCCAGTAATGTGCAGTAAAAATCCATCCATCTCGTGCGTCCAGAGGGGCTTCTTTTTTTATAAATTTTCTCATCTTCACCCTACAATTAAATTATGTCATAGTTAGGAAACAATACTTTCCAAATTTTTATTTTCTAAAAAAGAAAGTAAATAGCTTCAAAGGAAGATAAAAGCAGAAAATATCCAATCGGATTAGTTACTTGGCAATAAAAATATCTTGTCTGGTATGTGGTGGGCGAAGGGATTTCCTGACCAAGTTAAATCGACAACATGGCACCAGCACCTCGGAAAATCGTTTGCATAGTTTTGAGACCCTTGCTCCGAAGCATTACCTGTTCTGCATGCACAACGATCATTCGATCAATATGACTTCATGTGCATGATTGGAGTCTGTTAGATACATCTCATAAAAAAATCAAGTTCTTATACCAACTTCTCCGTAACAGATTATAGCAGAATAGAGCAATGAGAAGAGCAAGTAAGTGGAATAAATAAGTAAAACAGTAATGCTTACTAGTCTTGTGATGTTACTCAGTCCTCTATGTTGGTCGGGGGATAGATCAAATGGATGTTGGTTTTGTTGGAGCTTGAAATCCACTGAACTTACAACATCTAAGAAGGCTCACCCTGGACCAACAAGATTACCTTCTACTCCCTCTGTAAACTAATATAAAAACGTTTAGATCACTATTTTAGTATTCTAAACGCTCTTATATTAGTTTACGGAGGGAGTATTTATCTGTAGCCTGCCCACGTTGAAGAAAGTTTAACTGAGGATAAATGTAGCATGACCTGTTCAGTATATTAAGCAGTACCAGTTCAGTATATTCTACAAGGATACACATTCAAGATCCGTGAGGACAACATTTTAAGCCTACTGCAAAAAAATAAAAATTCTTCAGCATCAAAACCATGCAAATTAATGGTGGATACACCAACTACCTTGGCCAACCGTATCTATTGTAGGGCTTGGAATTATTTAAATTAAAGCCAAAAACATATGTAAACAGCGATAAGAAAAAACTAATTAATATTATCATCTCAAGGCTGTAGAACTGCAACTAAAAACAGCCGGCGTACAACTTGCGTTAGAATTAATAAGAAGCATGGTTGATTAATTAATGAAGATGGATTAACTATGGGCACCCACAACCTCAAGTGTGCGCCCAGATCAATAGAAGCAAACACGGACACACGCACCCACCACGCACAGAAACACACTGAGAGACGATACAGCGGAGCCGTGCACGCACGCTATGCAGCGGCAGCCCCCGCAAGTCGGAAGCATGCAACGCAGCGCACGGGGCGGTAGGACACACGGCCAAGAGAGCGAGGGCGAGGGCGAGGCAGCCGCCATGCGAGCACTATGCTGAAGTTCACATGGAGTCAGGGCGACAGGGAGCTGGAGCGCCTCCTAGCGTCGTTTTCGATGGGGCGCCGGCGGCCTGGCATGCATGAGGTCGACACGGCGAGCGCAAGATAGAGCGGGGTTGGATGGGATCAAGGCGCCGACGGGTCGGGCGAGCACGAGGTCGAGATCGCCGAGGCCGACGGCAGAAGCAATCCCTTTTTTGGAGTCCAGAGAGCTCAGGTCGTTGGAGGCGTCGGCGCGGTCGTCTGCAGTACGCAGCTCCTCGGCGACCGCGACATTAGCATGTCCTAGCAATAGACAGCGACCTGAGCGCAACCATCGCCGTCGTAATACACGGCGACAAAGTGTCGCGGGAGGCGGAATGAGGTCGCTGATTTGTTAGAAGCGGGGGACGACGACGATGGCCTCCTCCATCACCGAGCAACGTCCGCAAAAGTATACGAGACGCTTTTGCATGTACCACCAGAGACCAACGCGGTCTCAGCGGCCACCGCAGACATGACGTGGAGAGGAGAGAGGGCGGTTCGGCATCGGCGGAGGCGACGCTGATGCAGTCATTGGCGACGCAGCAGGCGCTCGGCGCTCCATCACACGGACGCCTGTTCGTCCGGTGTAACGCCCGGATAATTAAGCTACAGTGAATCTCCGCTAATGATGCCACGTCACCTCGGTTACTGTTGATAAACCCGTGTAGTTCGAAACCCAGTTCAAAATTCAAATTTAAAATAAAGGCAAACAATAAAAGTTTTCAAATATTAAAACTAAAATGTTCGGAGTGAGCCAAATAATCCATATTAAATATTGGTGAAGAAACCACACATTTATAAAATGTTTAAATAATATGAGATGGGTAAAACAGCAGCAAAACAATTATTTTAAATGCTTTTAAATACTAAACAAATGTTAATCTAGTTTATATAATCACCAAACTTTTTGGAGTAGGTGGCCTATGTTATTATGCTAATTTAGGAGTAGGGGTTATATTTTTGTAAAGCTGTTTTGCTAACTAAAATAAATAAAATAGAAAAGGGAAAAATAATAAGAACAGAAAAAACAAAAGAAATTAAAAGCCCCTCCCCCTCACTGGGCCTCGGCCCAGCTGGCCATCCAACTAGGCCGGCCCACCTAACCCTTGCTTAACCCCCTGCCTCTTCCCGTGACCTAGTCACTACCCAGTCAACCCCCCACGATCCCCTTCTCCCCTCCCCGCGCGATCTGGATCGGGCGCACGCCCCGCCCCCGACACGGTCGCCCTCGCCGCCCGGAACGACTTCGCCGCCCGAGGACCTCGCTGGACCGCCTCCACCTCGTCGCCGCCTTCCTCGTCTTCCTCCCCGACTCGCGTCACCAAGCCTCGCCGCCCTGTGCCCCTGCAACGCTAGTGAGGCCATCGGCCTCCGCCTTCCCTCCTCCTCTTCCCCTTCGTCGCCTTGCACACTCGCCGACCGGGCCTCGAACGTGCTCACCACGACCACGCCGCGCCCCTACCACCGCACCGCTCTGCCGACTCCGCCCGCCCGCGCCTGCTGTTGCTTCAGCGACGGCCACCGTCCGCAGCTCGAACCGCTCCCCCACCTGCCGGTTCCCGGCCACACCTGCTACGCCTTTGCCCTGTCCGCCATGCCCGCCTCTGCTCGCCCGCGCCCTCCCTTGCGTCCTTGCACGCATCCGCCAAGCCGGCGCCGCCCAACTCCGCCATGGCCCTCCTCCCTTCACCCCGCGGCCTCCCTCTGCTTCCACAGGAAGCGCGTGAGCGCGCGCTCGCCCCCGGTGGCCTCCGTGACTCGAGTTGCCGCCCATAGCAGCGATCTGGCGTGCCTCCGCCGTGGCTCGAGGCCACCAGCGTTTAATCGCCGGCCTAATAGGCCATTAGTGCTAATTGCGCTGTTAACCCTCCTGATAAGCCACTAACACATGGGGCCACCCCGCTAATTAATTAGTTGGCTAAATAAACCTCTTTTAATTTACCTCTCATTGACATTCGGGCCCCACCACTTGTTTGAGTTAATTTAAAAGGTTAAACTCTGGTAAAACAGGCTCTGTCTATGACAGGTGGCCCCCTGGTCAGTTTGACTAGTCAACGTCCACAGTTGACTGCTGACTGGGCAGTCAACTGGGACCACTGTCAGCCTTTGGTTCAATATTGTGTGTACTGGACCGAGTGCACGTAGCCCTTTTCCTTTTACATTTCGAAATTAATATTAATCCAGAAAATCCGGAAATCAATAAAACTTTTAAAAATCATATAAAATAAATTGTAACTCAGATGGAAAAACTTTGTACATGAAAGTTGCTCAGAACGACGAGACGAATCCGGATACACAGCCCGTTCGTCCGCCACGCATCCCTAGCATAGGGAACACACAACTTTTCCCCTCCGGTTCATCAGTCCGAAAACGCGAAACACCGGGGATAATTTCCCGGATGTTTTCCCCCTTCACCGGCACCACCTCGTACCCCGTTAGGGCACACCTAGCATCGCGCTTTGTCATGTCATGCATCGTCATGCATTTGTTTGCATTATATTTATTGTTTCTTCCCCCTCTTCTCTCGCTAGACATCGAGACCGACGCCGCTGCTACCCAGTACGACTACGGTGTTGACGACCCCTCTCTCTTACCAGAGAAACCAGGCAAGCCCCCCCCCCTTTGATCACCAGATATCGCCTACTCTTTTCTCTACTGCTTGCATTAGAGTAGTATAGCATGTTACTACTTTCCGTTAATCCTATTCTGATGCATAGCCTGTCCTTGCTACTACTATTGTTACCTTTACCTGCAATCCTAATGCTTAGTATAGGATGCTAGATTATCATCAGTGGCCATACATTCTTGTCCGTCTGCCATGCTATATTATCGGGCCGTGATCACTCGGGAGGTGATCACGGGTATATTCTATATACTTTATACATGATACATGTGGTGACTAAAGTCGGGTCGGCTTGTGGAGCACCCGCGAGTGATTCACGGATTGGGGGCTGAAAGGACCTTTGTCCCAACGGACCTCTGTGTGGATCTTTGTGGCGAAGCGACAGGGCAGGTTGTGACCACCTAGGAGAGAGGTGGGCCTGACCCTGGTCGGTGTTCGCGGATACTTAACACATTTAACGAGATCTTGGTATTTGATCTGAGTCTGGCTACTGGCCTATACGCACTAACCATCTACGCGGGGACAGTTATGGGCACTCGACGTCGTGGTATCAGCCGAAGCCTTCGTGACGTTAGTGACTGAGTGGCGCGCACCGGATTGGACCGTAAGCCTGCTCTTGTATTAAGGGGGCTAGTTCTGCTTCCGACCGCGTTCGCAACGTGCAGGTGTGCAAAGGGCGATGGGCCCAGACCCCTGCGCCATAGGATTTAGACCGGCGTGCTGACCTCTCTGTTGTGCCTAGGTAGGGCTGCGACGTGTTGATCTTACGAGGCCGGGCATGACCCAGGAAAGTGTGTCCGGCCAAATGGGATCGAGCGTGTTGGGATATGTGGTGCACCCCTGCAGGGAAGTTAATCTATTCGAATAGCCATGATCTTCGGTAACAAAACGACTTGGAGTTGTACCTTGACCTTATGACAACTAGAACTGGATACTTAATAAAACACACCCTTCCAAGTGCCAGATACAACCGGTGGTCGCTCTCTCACAGGGCGACTAGGGGAGGATCATCGGTTAGGGTTATGCTATGCGATGCTACTTGGAGGACTTCAGTCTACTCTCTTCTACATGCTGCAAGACGGAGGCTGCCAGAAGCGTAGTCTTCGACAGGATTAGCTATCCCCCTCTTATTCTGGCATTCTGCAGTTCAGTCCACCGATATGGCCTTTACACTATACCCATGCATATGTAGTGTAGCTCCTTGCTTGCGAGTACTTTGGATGAGTACTCACGGTTGCTTCTCCTTTTTTTCCTTCTATCCCTTCTACCTGGTTGTCGCAACCAGATGTTGGAGCCCAGGATCCAGATGCCACTGTCGACGACGACTCCTACTACACTGGAGGTGCCTACTACTACGTGCTGCCCGCTGACGACGACCAGGAGTAGTTAGGAGGATCCCAGGCAGGAGGCCTGCGCCTCTTCCGATCTGTATCCCAGTTTGTGCTAGCCTTCTTAAGGCAAACTTGTTTAACTTATGTCTGTACTCAGATATTGTTGCTTCCGCTGACTCGTCTATGATCGAGCTCTTGTATTCGAGCCCTCGAGGCCCCTGGCTTGTAATATGATGCTTGTATGACTTATTTTATTTGTAGAGTTGTGTTGTGATATCTTCCCGTGAGTCCCTAATCTTGATCGTACACGTTTGCATGTATGATTAGTGTACAATTGAATCGGAGGCGTCACAAGTTGGTATCAGAGCCGACTGCCTGTAGGAATCCCCCTTCACACTCCTTGGCCGAAGTCGAGTCTAGACATTGCAAAAACTTTTTACTAACATGGATGTGTGTCTTACGGGCCCACGTCGCCATTTGGGTGGTATTAGGATCTTTTACTCCTCGTCTATACTCTAGGACATTGAACTCTCTCCTACTCGGGTTAAACGATTTTACTAACTCTAACACTAGGATCACGTGACCACGTTCACCCCAAAGTTGGATAAGCCCTAGTTATTCTTTAGAGTGGTATTTGAACATTATCCACATTGTCATTTGACTCCTGTGAAAACATCTTTGTTTTCAGATGGAACCCACGAGGCAGGTCGTGCGCCACACGACGGCCATTGGTGCCTCAGGATCACCTGCTGTGTTGGTTGAGATGATGACCTATCTGGGTTATCGCTGGCACCCTAAGTACACCGTCTATGAGGAGTTTCAGGACTTCAACCAGGAGCAGTACCGTGCCATCATCCACCTCTACTCTCGAGAGTATGACTCCACTACCGTGCTGCACACTGCTCATGGTGTTGGAGTGACAATCGATATGGCGGTCCACGATGCTGCTTATGCTGCTCTGACACGTCTTCGTGAAGAGTATCAGGAGTTGGACACCTCCCCCTTCAGGCACATTGCTATCGCATTCGATGTTGGTGCGAAGGGATACTACACTGCTGCCTACTCCACTATCACCCGAGAGCCCTTCTACCATCAGAACCTGGTTCTGCATGCTGATGGGCTGGATAGAGCTAACTGAGCTCTTTGCCACGAGTTGTACACCACCCGTCAGCACCTGTATCGTGCTCTGACGCTGTTGCACCCCTCTGTCTGCTCTGGTGATCTGTCGCGTTCTGCGATCTACCCTGCCCGGACCGTGATGCCCTAGGGCGTCGGCTGGCCAGATGTGGGAGGCTACTCTCCTGCATTGGGTCCTCTCCTGCCACCTGCGCATCGGGTTCCGCGCCAGAGTATCCGCGGACCCCAGGCTACTCGCGTGGAGGTCTTCCCTTCACGTCACTACCAGCTGTCGGGCTACACCTACCTCCGCAGTACCGCATGGGACTGATGTAGACTTGCTTGTTAGTGTTAGATGCATTCGACGCGAGCTTGTGTGCCGCCTATGATGTCTTAGCCTGTGTACCGAACTCTGTGTAACGAACTCTATGCACGATCTCTTTTGTAAGATATGCCGACTACTATGTAGTATCTATCGTGCTGCTTTCGTTGTGCATGTTTCATCATGAATGATTCTTGTCTTTGCAAATTTCTCAATGCTGAAACTACCCCTGTTATATATTAGCAGGATGGTTAGACCAGGTGGTCGTGGTCGTGGTGGCAACGCCCCACCACCGCCTGAGTACATGGCTGGGATGATGCAATAGTTTGAGCTGAATCGTCAGTTCATGGAGAATATTATGGCTCAGTTTCCTCGCCCCAATATGAACCAGCAGCCAACCCAAGTGACTCTGCAGGATTTCAGGCGCCTCAACCCAACCGTGTACCGCAGCTCAACTCAGCCTCTGGATGCTGACGACTGGCTCCGTGACATCACCTATGAGATGGAGTCTGCTGATGTAGCCCCTGCCAGCTATGTCACCTTTGCTTCCTTCTTCTTGAAAGGACCCGCGGCTCAATGGTGGGACAGCCATAGGCATACTCTGCCAGCTGGAACAATCATCACCTGGCCAGACTTTCAAGCTGCCTTCCGTGCTCGCTTCATTCCTCAGGGAGTCATGGACCGGAAGAAGTGTGAGTTCCGCAACCTCACCCAAGGCAACAAAACTGTAGAAGCTTACCAGTGGGAGTTTCTGGACTTGTCCCGCTATGCTGAAGAGGACATTGCAACTGATGCACGCAGACAGGAGAAGTTTCGTGATGGCCTTCAAGCTGACATCAAGCTCACACTTCTAGTGCATGACTTTGCTGATTTCGCCACTCTGGTGAACAAAGCCATCAATGTCGAAACTGGTCTGCAGGAATACCAGAGCTCTCACAGGCGCAACCGTGACACGGGCTCATCTTCGGTCCCGTCTTTGCAGAAGCGTAAGATATGGATTCCCAACAGTATGTACCAGCCAAATGCACCTGCCCCAAGGCAGACCTATGCTGCACCTCGTCTGCTTGCTCCTCCAACTAGGCAGCCAAGACTTCCAGCTCCACCACCACAAGCTCCTGTTCCCACTCCCAATAATGGTCTCTGCTACAAGTGTGGTCATCCAGGTCACCGTGCTAGGGATTGCAATCAGAACCAGAATCAACTGGCCCTCCCAGCAACTGGCCTTGGAAGCAACCAGCCTCGCAACAACAGTGCCAAGTATTATGGTCGTGTTCATGCCAACCATGTTGATCTCAATGAAGTTCTAGACCAGCCTGCTACCGTGATGGGTACACTCCTCGTAAATTCAGTACCAGCATCTATTTTATTTGATACGGGAGCATCGCATTCATTCATATCAGCTGAGTTTTCTTTCATGCATGGCATTAAATACGAAGAGATGAACACTGCGATTGTGGTACACACTCCTGCGGGCCAGTGTCAAAGCTCTATGGTTAGTCACGATGTTCCCGTTGAAATTGAAGGACTGGAATCCCTTGCCGCTCCCATCGTACTGAAGTCCTGTAGCATCGACCTCATTCTGGGAATGGATTGGTTGAAAGCGCATACTGCTTCTATAGTTTGCGCCACTAAGGTCGTCCATCTGCTACACCCTACTGATGAAATAATTGCTTACCAAGCTCATCTAGTTCAGAACGCCGAGGCACGTCTTTATGCCTTGAATGCGTTGAACGCTGCACCACTCGAGGGCATTGAAAACATTCCCATCGTTCGTGAATTCCAAGATGTCTTCCTAGAAGAACTTCCAGGGATTCCCCCTGCTAGAGCTGTCGAATTCATCATCGACTTGAAACCCGGCACTACCCCTATAGCTAAACGACCCTACAAGATGCCGCCGCATGAACTCATTGAGCTTAAGGAGGAAATCGACAAATCTCTTGTCAAAGGTTTCATTCGCCCAAGTTGCTCTCCTTGGGGAGCACCTTCTCTCTTTGTTAAGAAGAAGGATGGGACAAACCGATTAGTCCAAGACTACCGTCCTATAAACCAAGCTACCATTCAGAATAAATATCCTCTTCCCCGGATCAATGATCTTTATGATCAACTGGCTGGCTCATCAGTGTTCTCCAAACTCGACTTGAGGTTGGGTTACCACCAGATCCGTGTTCATGAGGAGGACATCCCAAAAACCGCCTTCGTGACTCTGTATGGATCATACTAGTACACCGTCATGTCATTCGGCTTAACGAATGCTCCCGCCACCTTCTCTCGTCTGATGAACTATATATTCATGGATTACCTCGACAAGTTTGTCGTGGTTTATCTGGATGATATCCTTGTATTTTCCAAGAACGAAGAAGAACATGCTACACATCTTCGTCTTGTGCTGGAAAAACTTCGAGAGCATCAACTGTATGCTAAGTATTCCAAGTGTGAATTCTGGCTCCCCGAAGTAACCTATCTTGGGCATGTCATCTCCAAGAATGGTATTGCCGTCAACCCTGAACGAGTTCAGGCTATTCTCGATTGGACTCCTCCGAAGAATGTGAAGCAAGTCCGAAGTTTTCTCGGCCTCGCCAGCTATTGTCGTCGATTCGTCGAGAACTTCTCCAAGATTGCCAGGCCTCTGACTAATCGGTTGCATAAGGGTGTCAAGTTCGAATGGACAGACAAGTGTCAGGAAAGTTTCCAGGCGCTCAAAGACAAGTTGACCGTGAGAGCTTGTCATGGGCTAAGTTGGGACACCCCTGCAGGGATTTGAACTTTTGAAAACCGTGCCCGCGGTTATGGGCAGATGGGAATTTGTTAATGTCCGGTTGTAGAAAACCTGAAGTTGACCTTAATTAAAATACATCAACCGCGTGTGTTGCCGTGATGGTCTCTTCTCGGCGGAGTCCGGGAAGTGAACACGGTGTTGGAGTTATGTTTGACGTAGGTTGCTATAGGATCACTTCTTGATCATAGATTTCTCGATCGTGCTTTGCCTTCTCTTCTCGCTCTCTTTTGCGTATGTTTAGCCACCATATATGCTAGTCGCTTGCTGCAGTTCCACCTCATACCTTTACCTTACCCATAAGCTTAAATAGTCTTGATCGCGAGGGTGCGAGATTGCTGAGTCCCCGCGGCTCACAGATACTTCTAAAACTAGTTTGCAGGTGCCGTTGAGACCGTGCAGGAGACTCAACCAAGCTCAAGGAGGAGCTCGATGAAGATCTTGTCCTTTGTGTCGTTTCGTTCTAGTTGATCAGTAGTGGAGCCCAGTTGGGGTCGATCGGGGACCTTTGTCGCATTTGGGGTTCTTCTTTTATTTTGGTTCCGTAGTCGGACCTTGATTGTATCTGGTTGATGTAATGCTTTATTCCTGTAATTATGTGAAGTGGCGATTGTAAGCCAACTATGTATCTTTTTCCCTTATGTATTACAGGGGTTGTGTGAAGATTACCTCACTTGCGACATTGCTTTCAATGCGGTTATGCCTCTAAGTCGTGCTTCAACACGTGGGAGATATAGCCGCATCGAGGGCGTTACAATGTAGTGCGAGAAAACAAACGAAGGTGATCGAGTCTTGTGGGGAAAAGTGCGCAAACCTCTACAGAGTGTATAAACTAATCATGATTAGCCGTGTCCCCAGTTATGGACATCTTGAGTATCTAGTACTTGGATTATCATGTGAATCTCAACATGTTACTCTAATTTAAATTTTGTTGGGTTTTGTTTAATGATGATGCTTAATTGGGATTGAGAATGCTGTCAACCATTCTCAATGTTTAACAACTACCATGATAGTTAAATAAATTTATTCCTTTGCAGTAGGGAAAAATTGGCTTTACACAAAACTGTAACCATAGAGCTTTCCACCAGCCAAATATGCATATAGAATAGTTGTTTCATTCCATTACTCTCTATGTGTTACTTTGCCAACATATTCCATGTGCTGACCCGTTTCGGGCTGTAACGGTAATGTTGCAGACTTTTCAGAGGATGATTAAGGAGTTTCTAGGTCGTGATTCTATACTCAGTGATGCTGTTGGAGTTGATGGACTAACTTATCTTCCAAGCCTTCTGTTGTTATCGTTATTAGATGGCCTTAAGCCATATTTATTGTAATAAGTTCTCTTTTGAGACACTCGATGTAATAAGTGTGTGATTGCTACTCTGTTATAAATCCTTCAAGTACTGTGTGGTGTCAGCATTACTGATCCAGGGATGACACCTGAGCACAGAGATTGGACCGTTTGAGGTCTGGTCGCTACAATCTTCATCATCCCGGTGCTCTCCATGACGAGGAGGGATTAGTTCACCCTCGGGGCTAAGGGTATGTACCATTAGCTATGTGTTTGATCTCTCTCTCTCTCATGTTCTTTATTTGGCACGATCTTGATGTATCGCGAGCTTTGTTATTATGGTTGGATCTTATGATGTTTCTCCCCCTCTACTCTCTTGTAATGGATTGAGTTTTCCCTTTGAAGTTATCTTATCGGATTGAGTCTTTAAGGATTTGAGAACACTTGATGTATGTCTATCTGTGGTGACAATGGGATATCACGTGATCTACTTGATGTATGTTTTGGTGATCTGCTTGCGGGTTCAGTGACCTTGTGAACTTATGCAT
>NC_057809.1:118004413-118032952 GCF_018294505.1 Triticum aestivum | reverse complement strand
AATCCGTTGTGACCAGTAATATTTCCACCCCTTCCCTCCCCCATAATTTACTCCAACAAATATGCCCACCTAGCTGTTACGTAACTGCAGGTGCATTGGGTCACTGACATATGGGCCCAACAGGGATCTGGCCCACATGTCAGTGACGCAACTGGACCTGCAGTTAAGTTAGTGCAGCTCAGTCCATATCTTACGTAGGTGTGCCATTGCTCGCTATAAATACTGCGCCTCCCACGACATCGCTATCTCCTCCCCCTCACATTCACGTTCATCGCTATCTCCTCCCCTCCCTCTCACGTCGACCACCATGGCCTCGCCCCTCCCAAGCCCTAGGCGCCCCTCGCTGCACCGCGCGGACGGTCACGCGTCGCCGTTCTGTTCCTCACCGCCACTAGTCGAGGAGGACGCGTCAGCGTTCCGCTCCTCGTCGCGACGCGACGCGACGCGTAGCCGTTCCGTTCCTCGCTGCCACTAGTCGAGGAGGACGCGTCGGCGTTACGCTCCTAGCCGTGACGCGTCAAGGTGGACGCGTCGGCATTCCCAATCTCGCCAACACGTGCGTCGGAGGACGCGTCGGCTCCCCTCTACGAGGAGAATGCCGCGCCGCCCGCCGAGCCCCCCCAGCCTTGAGGAGCTTTGGAAAGAAATGGATGTCGCCTTGTGGGAGGCTTTGCCTCCAGCAGAGCGCGCCAAAATAGAGGCGGAGAAGAAGGACGAGGAAGAGAAGCGCACCGCGGAACAAGCTGCCTGGGAGGCCTATGTCGCATCTGAGAGAGTCAGGAAATTGGCTCTTTGGCAGAAGGCTCGTGCGAGGGCCGTGAGGGTGGTGGAGGACACTCGTGTCGATGCCCTGAGTGCAGTCGGGCCCAAGCGCCTCATCTACGCTTGGCGGTACGTGGACCGAGTGCATGCTTCCAGCGAGGAGGAGTACCTGTTGGCGCCGGATCACCACACCGGTGAGATCGCGCTCGCGCGCCGACAAGCCACCAATCAGCACCTCACGAGTTCCGAGGCTGAGGAAGAGGCGTTGTGTCGGCGCGCTGGGAAACGACCGCGCACCAGGGCACTCGTGGCGCGCCGCAAGCGCTCCTGCGAGCGTCGTGGCTTTTAGGGGGAGTATAATTTTTGTTTCGTAAGGTGATCTCATTAGTTCTAGGACGCAAATGATAAATCCCGAACGTTCAGGAATTATTAGTGTCCTTAATTAAGTATGTAAAAGGGAAAGTTTGGAAACCTTGTGTATTCGTACGCATTTTGTAAGTACGTGCATATAGCACAAACTTTACTATATACTATCGCACTACACGTCTCTCTCTATATATGCTTGCAGACTGTGCTACTCCCTCCGTCCAGGTCAATAAGTCATCTTTGGTTGTGCACCATGACCAAGAAGGAGGGAAGACTTATACACCTAGACGGAGGGAGTACTACTATTACTTATGTACGTGCAAATGCACGTTTTAATATTACGATGCCGTTTTTGTAAAAGTAGAAAAACAGCCCTAGTCAAGCTTGTGAAACGATTCAATGCAAAACAAATGCAAAAATGCTTGTTTGATTGTTTACTTGTACCTTCCTTCTCTGTGGTTATTTCTCTGTCGTACTTTGTACGGAGTATCTGACTGGTTGGAAAGGCATGCAAATTCCCAAACCGCTTCCTACACCCTGTATCGAATTTTTTGCCTAACAAGTTGTGCCGTGCAATTGGAATTCCAACTTGAGTACTACTACTAGTAGGAGTACCAGGGGCCAGTTCTTTTAGGCTTCTAGATTAGTAATCCCATAATTACTACCTCCTTCCTGGTTTATTGGTCCCCATTGTAATCTGTGTCAAATTTTGATCATAAATTTAACTAATGAAATGTTAGTGCATGTCACATGCACTAACATTTTATCAGTTAAATCTTTGGTCAAAATTTAGCACAAATTACAATGGTGAGGAATAAACCAGGACGGAGGTACTACTAGTAGTAGTTTAGAAGCCCAAATAAATGAGTGAGGCGCCTTAATGTTACTCCCCACTGTGACTAGTCTTATGGGAAAAGATGGGGAAGCCGCCAAAAGAACTGGCCCTAGGAGTAGTAGCTAGGGATACTAGGAGTAGTAGCTAGGGATCGAGTGTGCGAGATGAACCGGAGAAAGTAAATGCAGAGAGATGAAATGCAAAAAGATGGAGGGATGTGATGGTTGCTTGTCCGTTTATTTTACCAGGCCACTTATTACTGGGAGTGGTTGGGTTTTGTGATATGACGGCTTTACTGCCGCGCCACGAGCGGGGTGAGACTCCCATGCAGCGCCGCCCTCTACACTAGTACTACTACATCGGTCGTGGTTTATCCCCCATTGAATTTGACTGACGATTTAACTGACAAAATGTTAGTGCATGTCAACAAAAACAATATCGTTTGATTCGTATTTGAACATAGTTTTCAATGATATAATTTTAGGTGACATGCCTCATCATTTATCGTACTATATATAATGTTAGTTCAATTTTTGGTCATACTAATCTATAGTAAGGTGCATGTGCATTGCATGGAAGAGTGAAATGCGAGTTGTTTATTTTGACAAAGGATGTGGGGGTCATCTCATGTGTAACAGGTATCGATAGGTTTGTTCGGATATTATCTCATCTCTAGAGCTCACAAACATCCGGGTGAAATAGATAAAAAAAGTATCTTTTGCAAACAAAAGCGTTCAACTGTTCAACCTGCATCCAAAACTTGTGAAGAAATAACTCTTATTGTGCTTTGCGGGAAATGATCTTCAAGAATTAGTTTTTGAGTATCCATTGTTATACATGTTGGCTACAGATGACATGGCACTTTCTTATAGTCAACAGTTGGCTATACTATTTAAGTATTAACCATGCCCTTATACACCTAGACGGAGGGATTAAATCAGGATGACTTGGAAGGGGGCAGAGGATATGTAAGAAATGGTTCATCATAAGTCTTTCACCAGTACTGTAGTAAAAATTCATACATGGAAGATTCTAGACTAAACCATAAATGGATACACTTTTATTCATGTGCGATACTCCAATAGAGCAAGATCATGCATGGAAGTCTCCACATGCTTAGACAACGGATTACATTGAGCAAAGACTAATGATCAACATTTAACTTAGTAATGCAGATGTCCAGGTGAACCTCCTTGGAGTCCCCATGCACATTGTTAGGGGTCAAATAATACCATGCGTCTTCCATGTCCACATCGGCGGGAAGGTCCCAGCTTGGCAGAGTCCAAGTCAGCTTGACGTAGCCAGTGTCGCCGCCCACATACCTTCGAGGGGTAATAATAATGAGCACGCACCCGTACATCAGCCTCGTGTCAGTGTCAGCGTCAGCGGCGTCGCCCCTGACGCACACTACAGAGATGTGGCGGCGGCCTGCGCGGGCCTCGCCGATGGCCACGATCAAGAGGAAGACGCTGTCGTCCTCCTCCGAGACTAGCAGGCGGCGCTGACCCTCCAGCGACTCCGGCATGGTGAACGGGTAGCACGTCTCGTACTTGATGTTCTTCGCCAAGGGCCAGTAGTGATCACCGCACGCCTACGTCAGGTGATGCACGATGTCCGCCGGCGAGCCCCAAAACGGCGCCGGGCACTCATAGCAGTAGACGAAGGGCTCCTTGGAGGCATCGACCAGGCCGTCCATGAAACGGGAGTGGCTGTAGGGGACGTACCGCCAGTTGAATATATGAGCAAGTTACTATGAGATTTACTACAAAATAAATCATGACAACTATAACAGAGATTCAACTAATCATGTGGACTAGCATAGTAGATGAACAGATTGAATCTAGGACATAGACTATAAACATGAATTCTACCACGATTTCGAACAGGAAGGACAGAAACACATACGGTGCAATGGGAGCAGCACCATTGGCGTTGAGGTTGTCGCCCATGTCATTGAGGAAGAGGTTGCCGAGGTAGGGGAAGAAGTCATCGTCGGTGAAGTCGTCGCTGCTAGCAGTCGTGAGAGTGTGCTCCCCAAATTTCAACAGCACCCGCCGAATGGAGCGCGGGAGGGAGTGGCTGTAGGGGACGCTGCGGCGGCCGAATGGAGCGCAAGAGTAACCCATGAAGAAGTAGATGGTGTTCCTCCCTAGTCTCTATTCTTATCTCTATCTCTACTACTCTTCTTTGTTTTTTATAATATACTAGTTGTAGTTGTCAAATCGAATAGTACTACACCGTCCACTACACGCCTGGCTGAACACGCCTCCTCGCCTCCATCAAACCCCTCCGTTAAACCCGCATGCAAACCGGGAAACCTACTCCGGCCCGCGGGAGGAAATTTGCCGTTTGCCGTTGGAGAATGATAGAGTCACGTACAATCCATTTGAGTTAATTGCGTGTATGATTCTCCCTCTATAAAAAGTTAGTTGCACCCTTAATCTTGTATTCTAAGTACTCTGTGGGTTCCACTGTCAGTACAGTGTACATGACTTGCAGGCTGGCTACAGATTCGTACAGAAAGTTAAAAAGAAACAAATCCATGACTTGCAGGATTGGAGTTAGCACCGATGGCGGTTCGTAGTCGTTCCATGCTCGGGCATTGAAGTTTGTCACTATTTTAGATTAGAACATACTACTCCTCTGGTGCTAGTAGTAGAGCAGAGTCCTACTCCACTACTACTCTACTCAAGCAAGTTAGGGCACAGTAGCAGGTACTGTAGGGAGTACCACTACTGTGATCACTCAAGCAAGTTGTCTGACTTCGATATGACCCTACGTTGTAGGCCGCCTAGTGTCCCTACCCTTCCTAATCCCAGAACCTTTCAAAGAAAAGCGGCATGTCAGTTGCAGGTGGTTCCTGGCTCGATTAGAGGACGACGAACGATTGAAGATCGTTCGCACGTACCAGACGTGTTGTTTCGCGGAATACAATCACAGTCACTGCAAGGTCTTTGAGCAGGATCCCAGCTTCTTTGGGCCTTCAGGAATTTTTGACTGGAGGTTGGTAAGTAGCCTTGGTACACGCTCTCTGTTTGCTGAAGTAATGGGCCACGAGTAGCCTAACCCGAGTCCCCGAACCTTTCAAGACATTGGGGCCGGCTGCGCCCCTCAAGACGGCAAGATGAAGCGCCGCCTTCTGGTGGCCGACTGGCTGAATGGCCGACTGCCAGAAGACGGCCATGCTCAGGAAGGCGGCTCCAAGACGGGCCGACTCCTAGCAGGCGGCCTCTAGAGAGGCCGGCTCCTAGCAGTTGACCCAAGGCGCCCTCAAAGTCTGCGCCCCCATTAAGAAGACAAGACGGTGCAAGGCTATAGTGTAGCCCATCCCCCCATATCCAGGGCCGGGCGTGGCTTTAGTGCTCCGTACGGGCAGGGATCTCCGCCCGGCGCGGCACTGTTGCCACTCCTCCCTTGACGTCACCAGTGGCAAGCGGAGTCCTGTTCCCATGACAACCTGTCGGTACGGCCTGCAGGCGGCGAAGGCCTGACCAGTCGGACTCGGAAGAGGCCGGCCTCCAGCAGGCGGCCCTCTCCTCCCTCGGGGTCCACGCGTCGTTAATCAGATAAGACAGGGAGTGGCTACAGTAATCTTGCACCAGTTGGCGGGACTGTAGCCACGCTCCCCTAACCAAGCATGCATCATTAGCCACACGGCTATAGTAATCAGCAACCGGCAATACCTGCGTGTGGCGGGAGCGGCCTGTCGGCTTCGTGCCAGACCAGTCGCCGGGGCCCACCAGGCGGCGGGCCCCAGCAGCTGGCGGAGAAGCCAGTGACCAGAGAGACCGACAGTCGGGTCCTACACCCGGCCAGATTACCATTGTACCCTTGGGGGGTAGGCCTATATAAACCCCCCAGGGCACCCATGCAAAGGGTTCGGAACCAGTTAGAACTAGACTCCTATCTGGAGGAAGGAGAGAGCGTGCCTGCCTTCTCCTACCTCTAGCATACAGCTCGAGGAGCACCATTGTACTCACTAGTGCCTTAGTGATCATGCGGAGACCCCCCAGAGCAGGACTAGGGGTGTTATCTCCTAGGAGAGCCCGGAACCTGGGTAAAGTACACCGGCGTTCGTGTCTACGCCTCATCCCGCTTCCAGGCACCGGCGATGTTCTACTCGCTCCCACCATGATAAGCCATCCATTGGCATATGTCGCACCCAACCCCCGACACTGTTTGTCGGACTGAATTATCCGATTAACCAGGAGATAACCGACAGCAAGGATCATGATGGCAGCGTGGTTTTGTTCATCAGGCAAAATTGTGTGTACACAACGTACCATGTGTCTCTGCATGCACCATATCCTGATATGTGCCGCCACGCTCTGCAACCCAAAGTAGGAGAAAGGGTCGCAAGTATCAGACTTCGACCTGCTGGCTGGAGTTTCCCTCGTCAAGCACCCATCTGGTTCAAGCCGTCAGCCAATCTCCACAGCTTAATAAATAGTAACGTCTAACTGAGCCAGTTATTTAATTGTGTACACTTGGTGTAGTAGGATCTTTATTTAGTTTGATGCATACACTAGTTCTTTTTTGGTAGCCCTTTTGTAATGATGGCTGATGTTTGGTTTGGAAGAGAGAGTTGCATCTTCACTCTTCTGGCCTGCTTACTTCTTCTGTTGCACGCCAGCCCTGGTTGTTGTTGTTGCTGCTGTTTTCAATGTACAATCAGTAGTATATTTCGTCTGTTGGTTGAATAAATGTGTTGTTAGAACGACAAACACAATGTTTTGGAAGTCGTTGCACGGTTCGATCCTTTAGTGTCCCGTACCGTACGTAGCGCATACTATTTTTCGTACGGAACACATTTTCCACTTGTTGACAACATGCAGCCCACTGATGAAGGCCCAATAGAGAAGCCCATAATTAACTGGAAGGGAGGCTCTCACATGAATCCAACCCAGGTACATGGTCATGGTCCCCTAAACATAAATAAGTAAATAAATAAATAAAGCTAAATCCCCATGCACCAGTTCTTTAAATTTGCAATTTAACAGGAGGATATTATTTCCTATGATAGTGTCGTTACATTCAGTTGATATTATTCTTCGGCAAAGATAGCGACCGGTCTTCTTCCTCCCAGCATTTTCTTCCTGCAACCAGCGGACCCATGCAAATCGTAGTCAACGTCGTAAATAGATCCGGTCCATTTTTATTTTTCAATAAGAATGTCCAACCCAGCCCAGCACATTGGTGGCAACACTTTATCCTCCGCCTTGGTGCACTCACCGCGGCGCCGCCGTCCGGCCCTGTCAACATAGTTTTTTTCCGAAACGGTCCCTATCAACATAATGAATCGGGAGAGGATTGTAGTTGTGAGTATGACAGTATGGACCCACCAGGTCCACTCCCGAACACAAGCAAGCACCTCTTTTACTACTCAGATGAACCCCTCATTTTTACTCTAATCCACCCTGCTGATATCTGGGACCCACATCATTTTCAACGTATAGTCAATTAACGACAGAATTGCACAACTTTTTTTAGTAGTAATTCGGAGGAGCAAGCTATAAACTGGGTTGTGCGGTCTCTGTGGCCCGTCTAACAACATGACCAGCCCAACAATTTTTTCTTTGGGAAAATAGGTAGCCCATTATTTCTTTTTGAAGAATACCCAAGCTAGGCCTATTTGTTTTCTCCGACTTACTGGGCTGCAAATCTTTCAAGACGAGGAGGGATGCATTCCGGCCTGGCCAAAGAGTATGGCCAGTGTGTGTTAAAAGTAATATCAAAAGGGGTTAAAAATTCCAAAAAAATTATAGCAAATGGGATATTAGTTTCTTTTTTTGTTTTTGTTCTTCACTAATATCTTATACGTATTTCATTGGATTTAACATGACATAGTACTAATTTATTTTTAAATTTGTTTTAGTATGGCTACTAATTTTTGGAATAAGAATATTTTGTTCCCAGCAAAAATTTGTGAATTTTCAAAATTTCCCACATATTTAGTTAATTTTTTAACCCTGGCACTGACCAGAAAATGGGCAGAATTCTAAAAATGGAAAACGGGCTGCAATAAATTCCATATGAATTAGAAAATGAGTAAAAAATATAAAAATAATAGCAAACGGGTTGTACACGCCACCGATTTTGAGGCTGACTTGTTTACGCAAGGCTTTGTCAGTCAACACACGATTCTAGCAGCAATGACTGTTGGATGTCCATCCAACGGCCGACGTGCTTCTTCAATATTTAATATTCCTGCTCCAGCCGCCTAAACTAGCACCGATGAGACTGCCTGCTCCCTCCTCTTGTGGCCCACTGTGATGCCGCGTAGGCTTCCCCGGCCCACCCCACTCCCTCCGCTGGCCTGTCCGCACGCAATCAACTGCCTCCTTATTACGCGAAAAAATGATTCCTCCCACTAACATCTGGGGCGCACCGGTTGGGAGGCTGACCTGTGGGCCTACTAAGTTGACGCGTACGCAGGGCTTGTCAACTTAGTCAACAAACGATTCTAGCAGCAGTAACCATTGGATTTGAATCGAACGGTCATGTTGCTTCTTCAATCGTTGCTCTTCTTGCACCAGCCGCCCAAACCAGCGCCGGTGAGACCGCCTGCTCCTGCCTCCAATGGTCGGCTGTGCTGCCGTTGAGGCCTCATCGCCCCCTACTACTCCCACCGCTAGCTAGGCCCCACGGCGAAGGCAGCCTCACACCGCAGCTGAACCAGTGAACCCTCGTACTCCTCTCCGCGTGGGCATCCACTGTCGCGTCTTCCCCGGCTCCGCGTCGTCCCCTTCCTAGGCCTCGCCATCGTCCACAACTTTGGTGCTCTTGGCGCGGTGTGGTCAATGTGGTCAACGACCGACTTCCATCGGAAGAGTACTCTACGTGGAGAGGCTGACAGTTGGGTCCACGGCCACAACCCAGTTTTTTTGTGATTTGCCAAGTAAGTCGCTTTGTCAGGCCTATTGGGCTGCAAATCTTTCAAGATGAGGAGAGCTTTCATTCGGCTGGTCGAGAAAATGGCCTATCAGTAATGAGAAATGAGTTGTACATTTTTAAAACACATCAAACTGGCAATTAGTTTCAAATTTCTTTTTTTTCATTTCGAGATTTTAAATTGCATTGATTTTTATGCATGGACAATTTGTTGGATTTTATTGTCAGGACCCCTATCCTAAGTCACACCGATCTAGCATGTAACACTTCATATCACTTTGCGGCCTCACGCACGGTATTCCACGGGTGCCACCTTACCTGGCGCGGGACCGTTTGCGCCTTTTGTCTCACGTATATGATAATGTCGCTAGCATCCATATGACAGAGAATCCGGGCCGACATGGCTAATCATGAACCCATAGCGGCACTAACCTATGGGGACAGGAATACATGAATCACATCGAGTGTGTCGGTCAGCAGCGTGTGAATCCGGGCTGTAGCACTAGCTAACAGGACTCTGGATGTCACCGTGTGACATTTCCCCGAAGGGACAGACACAGGAATGAAGTGAAACACATGCCGGCCAGTCAAGTGTCCTGAGCAGTAGTGCTAGGCTAACAGGACTCCGGTGAACCGGGCTGTAGCGGACTACTATGGCTCATGGAAGCACTAGACTATGTTTCCCCATAAGAGAGACTGCCAAGGATAAACAACTAGATTGTCGGATCCCACACATACCAAGCATTTCAATCATACACACAATATGCTCGATATGTGTAAATACAACATGGCATCACAACATAACTCTACAACTCAAGTATTTATTCATTAGGCTCCGAGGAGCGAGATATTACAAACATGGGTCTCATGACCCAACAATCATAGCATACAAGTCAAAGCACATGCGGAAGCTTAACATGTCTGAGAACAGACATCTACAAATGAAAAAGGCTAAGAAGCCTGACTATCTACCAGATCCTTCCGAGGGCACAAGATCGTAGCTGAGGTATCAAGCTAAACGTCGAAGTCCACGCGGAACTACTAGCGAGACTGAAATCTCTCTACAAAACATAAATTAAGCAAACGTGAGTACAAAGGTACTCAGCAAGACTTACATCAGTACTAAACTACATATGCATCGGTATCAACAAGGGGGGTGGTGGAGTTTAACTGCAGCAAGCCAGCTTTGACTCAGTGGCTAACTTGAACTACGATTGCAAGCAACTCTTTTGAGGTGGCGCACATGAGTCCACATATTCACCATTCAATACACTACTATGGATCCGCTCTCGTCTACCTACGAGAACACCATCCCTAGCACTCACGCTTATCTTGCGCATTTTAGAGTATCCACTTTGACTTGTCTATGAACTATTATAGGCAACCCAGAAGTCCATTACCGCGGACACGGCTATTCGAATAGATGATGTTAACCCTGTAGGGGTGTACTTCTTCACACACGCTCTCACCACTTACCGTCGTTTACCAGACATGTACTCGGCAACCTTCAAGCGGAAGCCCAACGAGGGTGTCGGCCACGGCCTACCTAAACACTCAAGTGTCTAGTCCAGGTTTATCGCCTATCCAGGTTCCATCCGCAGGGAGTCCGACCGAGGTTTCCACATACGGCCCCGAACGATGTGAACAGAGTTCCCGAGACACCAAACGGGCGCCCGGTACACCGTGCCACGGTGTATCTACCGCATCATAGCCCACCCCTAGGGTCAGCGCTACGCACGACCGCCAACACATATCCTATAAACACCAGAAACTAGTTGCAACTCCTGGACAGAGGACAAGGGTGATCAAGAAGCCGAGAGGGTCCATTGGTTTCGGGCCCAATGCGTGGTAGTAACTGTTTCATGGATCACAAACACAGAACTCAGTTCCTAAGGACGGCTTCAATGAGACAACCCACCATGTACCCCTACATGGCCTCTCACCGCTACCTTTACCAAATCATGTTCACACACTTAGCTCTCAGCAGTAGGACATGTTTACACACCTCCGATTCCTTCCCGATGAATCAGACCTGACTCAACTCTAAGCAGTAGCAGGCATGACAAACAAACATGAATGAGTAGGCACATCAGGGCTCAAACAACTCCTACTCATGCTAGTGGGTTTTATCTATTTACTGTGGCAATGACAGGTCATGCAGAGGATAAGGGCTCAACTACCGCAGCAAGTAACAGTTGAATCGTTGTTGTCCTAATGTAGTAAAAGAGAGCAGGAGCGAGAGAGTGGGATTGTATCGGAATGAACAAAGGGGTTTTGCTTGCCTGGCACTTCTAAAGATAGTATAGTTCTTCATCGGTGTCATCGAACTCATCGTCGGAACCACGTCTATCGAGAGGGGACAAATACCGGCAAACAAATAGGAACACAATCAATGCAATGCAACAATTATGATGCATGATAATGTCATGGCAATATGTTGTTGATTGAGCTAATGCAACTAGCAACCATATTAAATGAAGTTGGTTTGAACCAAGGGTGCAAATTCAAACTCCATATGTGCTTATTTAAATGTCATTTATGCAAATTGCCCTGTACAGCAACCCTAGGTTGTTCAAACATGCATGCAAATGCCATAAACAGATTCCTTGAATTTTTTTGATAATTTTTCATATATAATTTATCTTATTTGGAGTTACAGTTGAATTTCTATGATTTTTAGAAGTTTAAATTGTTTTCTGGAATTTCCTGTATTATTTTAAATCCAGAAATTCCTTTACTGCATCAGCACTACGTCATTATGGCGTCAGCAGGTCAACAGGGCCGGTCAGAGTCAAACCTGACACATGGGACCCACCGGTCAGTGGCCCAGTGCCATTAGTGTCACGGACATGTGGGCCAGGTCAACGCCCACGTCAGCACAGTCAACTCTGACGCATGGGTCCACCGGGATTAACTTAAGTCTAACTAATTTTGTTAGGGGTTTAAATAAATCGGTGGGGCCCTGCTGTTAGTGCCTTATGGGCTTAGTTAGCGGGCAATTAGGCCCTAAAGATGGTGCCACGTCACCAGCTACCGGGGTTAGACGCCGGCGACCTCAAGTCGCGGCGGAAGGTCGCCGGAGCGGCGCTACGGGCGATGGTGGGTCAAGCCAAGGGCACCAGGGGGTTGCCCTCGCTCGCCCGCATCCAGGGGAGGCACTGGCTCGTCGCGGGGTGATCTGTAGCGGCGGTGGCGGCAAGTTAGGCGGCGGCCGGAGTTCGGCCGACCTCGGGGACGGGGCTACGGTGCAGGGTAGGGCAAACGGGTGGTTGCGCTCGTTTACTGGGAGCATTCTGAGCGCGTTGACGGGCTCGAACGCGAGGTTTGTCCTCTACAATGACGGCGACGACATGCACGCCGGCGATGAGCTCATGGCCATGGTTGGGAGCGAGGCTAGCGAGCGGGAACAAGAGAGGGAGAAGAGGGGTTTGATGCGGGAGCTCACAGGGATTCCAGTGGAGCAAACGGCATGGCCGGGGAAGCTTTGGATGACGCGAATCGGACGACGGCGGTCGTCGGGGCAGAGGACGAAGATGGCGATGTTGCGATCGACTGTGGCCTTCTACGGTCGCCTACGTCGTCTTGAACATTAAAAGTCCGGCAATGGGATGTGACCCATCGGTGAAGCCTTGGTGCGCGGTGGCTAAGGTGAACGGCGACGGCGCTCTCGGGTGCTCACGGCAGTTGCGCGGGAGAGAGAGCAGAGGAGGGGGAGGAGCTCGAGAGAGTGAGCGGGAGGGTCCAAGGGGTCGCGGGTGTCTCCAGGCGCGGATAGGCTCGAAGGGGAGGCCGCTAGCATGAAGCAGGAGGTGGAATCCTCAGGTGCGTGCGCGGGCGACACGGCGTCGTCCTCCTGGCAGGAGCTAGGAGATGACTGGCAACGGGCCTGGTGGGCTGGGCCATTGAGCTAGGCCAGTTGGGCTGCCAGGTAAGCTATAGGTAAGATCTGCTCTGTCTTTTCTATTTTCTGTTTTTTCTGTTTTGTTTTAATTATTTTGCCACTAATTCAAATTCAAAAGTAAATCAAAACAGGGCAAAACCTTCTGAATATCTGTATGTTGCCATTATGGACTTCTCCAAAGGCACATAAATAATTTCAGGGCCTTTTGAAATATATTCTTTATAAAATAAATATAATCCAAAAGTCAAATACTTATTGATTTAATTTCAAAGGCCCAAAATAAATATCCCTGAGACTCCAAAAATATTGGTTTGAGTTTTACTTCTTGCCAATATTTTTATAGCTTAACAGGAACATTTTCTTGGGTTTGTTTGAAGCAATTTTTAATGTTGATCATTTTTAGAAATGATCTCTAAGGTTTTCCACTTTCCCCAATTCACATTTAAAAGGAATTTAAACATGATGCATGGATGCCAAAGCAAAGGCAGGCAAGGCCTGAACTGGGGTTGTGACAGCTCACCCCCACTAAACAAGAATCTCGCCCCGAGATTCAGGTGTAGGGTAAGATGAAGGGGGAACACAAACTAACATAATCTTCATGATCCAGGTTGCACTTCATAAAGGCATTGATTAAATCACCATCTTTGTCTCGTCGTCTTGCTCCGAGAACTCCATCCAACATGATGACGACAGAAAGAAAGGAAAACCCTACAGGAATCGATCTCCTCGAAGATCGAGCACTCAAGATCAGCTCACGGAATGAGACGTAAGAACACCTCTTGAGTTGAGACATAGCACACACATCAGGAGCAATGGAAAGAGGTAAATGACAAAGGTTCAATTGGATAGGCAACAATTCCACGCTGGAGTAAGATGGTGCATGGTTTCAAAGTAGCGAGGAGATAATTGCCATGATAGCATAACGAGACATCTTAAGGAAGGTGAGTCGCAGAAATATTCCCTTAAGTGGCAAAAATAATTACTTTTGATTCAGAGATCATTGAAGCTCTTCATACCAGCTTAAGGCAATTTACAATTGATCGTTTGAGATAGCTCGAAAAGATGGCATACTTGGACTAGGATGGATGATGTGGACTACCTTGTTGAAGACAACGCAATGGATGATTTTTGCTTATCATCGGAGATGGATGGAACCCGTGGTAGGACCACTTTGAAGATGATCCTGATCAGTAATTACTGAGAAGGGTAGTCCGTAGTAGGATGACACAATGGCGGTGCAAGCTGGGAACAAAATGCAAATGCTAGAAATGATTCTAGTAACTGGAGAGAAACCCAACAGTAGAGAGAGATTCCACTGTTTGAAAGGTTATGGCATAATCGAAGAAACTGAGAATGGATCCCAATTAATGCCGACGATAAATCCTAGTGCTTGCGCGTGCTCTCAAGAACTTGAGCATTTCCGTATTCATCAAGGTTCTGCCAATATCCGTGTCAAGGATCCTGGCAACACAACATGCTACCATGATGAATAATGGTGGAAGATGCAGATGCAAAGAAAGATAACACTTTCTCAGATTTCACCTTAGCGAGGCCAAGGGATCAGAATCTGGATGATCGACCGAGAGACAGTTAGCACTCCGCCTCTAATGTTCTCCTTGATGTGCTAGCGTAATCCATTCATAGATATGGTTTGATATCTAGAACATCAAGTAAAAGGTCGGACTTCGGAAGCTCAAGAATCCATAAGGAATAACTACGGAGGCAGATCCTGCGAGATCCTTATGGGGAGGTGACTAACTTCTTCAACCAGGATACTACAATAATAGGCCTTCCGGTTAGGTGTGTTGGCCATGACATCCACATTACCGGTTACAGAGGGATCAACAATATAGTTCTTGGAGTACGTTCCAACCATCATATCTGCCCGAGATTCAGATCTGGTTGGTGTTAGGATATTCCAGACTCATCGAGTCTAGAAAGAAAATGAAAGTTTGCAACACAAATCGACGAGATGTCATTGCGAGATTCTCAGGAAATGGACTATGGTAGTAAGCTCCAAAACATGAGCCGGTTTTGCTACAAACCTGTGAACATGCTGTCCCAGACAAGCATGACCACATAGTAGTCTTATAATAAAACACTACCGAGTCCAGATGAGGAACCATCATCGAGGATATCAAAGTCCTTGCGTAAGTCTAGCTCTTAAGAAGAAACTTCTTCTCCTTGAACAAATCAATCAGTGGCTTGGTGTGCTAGGGATACGTATGGAATGAAGATGATCAGTCTATCAGACCATAGAGTACTTCACATGTGCATGACTGACTTGGGATGATTCCAGAGGAAGCAAAACAAACTTTCCTGAATTCACGGCGGCAACTTACATCAAATGCACGTGAATCAAAGGAAGTCACTTCTTTCATCCAAACATATACTTCATGAACGGGGCGTGAAGAAAATGCTTACACAAGTTTCCAACACTAGCTGGATGTTCAACACAATCATGGAGGAGAAAAAATGCCGCCGATGGGCTCAACAGCAACTCATCGGAATTTCCATATCACTGGACTTCCACCACTATGGGAACAATGTGATAGTATTGGTCAGACCAAAGATATAATGGTGTATGCTCGAGGGACAACCGCAAGTAAGACAACATTACAAACATCGTTGGTTCTAATTTGATTTGACGATATCCCACACCCAAATCAAGGTTTTGACAAGACAATAGATTCAACAACCGATCACGAGGAACAATCGATGAAGATATCATCTCTCTTCAACACACACGCACACAAGGATATCCCATAGAACGAACTAAGTTAGGCAAGCGTTTATCTTCCAACTCTCCAAGTTGTTGTTTAGCTTAACCAACTAGCTCAGGGTATCCAACACAGATTCTTGGAGAATGGCTGGTTTAGAGGAAAACCAACTTGATCACGAGCTCAACATAACAGTCAGGGGACAACCTGGTAATACTTCCAAGAAGATATTCGGAAAATCACGAACCACCGATATGTTACTAAGCTCGAGAACAACCTTGCTTTTCAGGGCAAGATGATATGATCAAAAGAGTGAGGGATTGACACAATCCTAACTCATTGATCGAAGAGTGCACCAGGAAAAGTGGACTAGGTAGCACGATCAATCTTAGGATGATGATTCAATAACCAACACGCTAAGAAAGAAATTATTGTCCATTAGCTACCTAGCAACTAGTTGCTAGGAGTATTGATTTCACACATCATGGTTCACTTGCCGGCATTCCGGTTGCGACAACACGGGACCGAGGAATGAAAAATGATGGTAATAAGTATCACTGCATCAAGAATTCATGAGAGAGGGTGCAATTCTCATGACAATCCTGACATAAAGGGGGTAATACTCCAGGGTAGAACAGAGCAAAAGCTGGATTGGCATTTGTTCTGCAGAACACAACTACTTTGACCCAATCCTGGATATGGATGAGGTAATGGAGTTTGTTTCTCCTAGTCATTCCGGAATAGAATGGCTTGACGGACCACAAGAATAAAAGGGCATTGATGAACACAAATGCACACATACTCTTGGCTATCAACTGATAGGGGATGGTCGGAATACAACTGAAGAGGAATAACTCAAGGAACATATAATTTTCTGAGTTGTGGATGTATAGATTAATATGTCGAGCAAAGCTCAACATTTCTTCCGGACAACCCATGCAGAATGGTAGGACTGGCAGGATCACAATATAAATGGGGAACTCATTGAGAGCACTCTTGTTGTGATCTTTTGATCCAACAAACTTCTGCCATAAGTGGTTCATAGTATTTGGAAGAAGGAAATACCACGGACCTCGAGGACTAATGCAGAGGTTACTAACATCCTAAAGGTACGAGCAACACTATCAACATGATGTAAGTAGAATGAATCTTGGGTTTAAGGACCCAGAAATAAAATACATACTAACTAAATGGCATCACGGGATGCTTTCGAGAATGGTGGCCAGAATCATCACACTAGGGACACAAAGCATTACTAGATTACCGGGTGGTTCTCTAGGACAACTAGGGTCATAATAATAGTTCCAACATATATATCGAGGCAATGGAATACCTCAACACACTGGTTAGTGTGATTAATCTGGCCAAAAAGACATCGAACACATGAGAAAAGGATTTGCAAATGCATTAGATTGTTTAGGAACCTAGGATGACTCGGACAGCATAACGGCTGTAAATGCTCAAAATGATTTGAGACATCCTGCAAAATGGTGGCATAACTACTCAACATCACAAAATCAAAGTTCTGAGGCCATCTATGACATATGGAAGTAGTAGGAACTGAACTGAGGCTTGAACTCAACAATCCTAGGCAACTACGGTTTAGTAACACGTCATCCTGATAGATAGATGAGAAGGCCTAGTTTCTTAACCCGCGTAGAATGAGAAGAGAATGACTCAGATCAGAGGGCATAAGGTAAAGGAGTAAAAAGAGCCTTACGTTCCCTACCACAATCAATTCCCCTACATAACTAAAGCATTTCTAGACACAACTTCGACCGGTTTGGCTTGGTAATCCTACAGGCAGTCAGGCTCTGATACCAAAGCTGTCAGGACCCCGATCCTAAGTCACACCGATCTAGCATGTAACACTTCATATCACTTTGCGGCCTCACGCACGGTATTCCACGGGTGCCACCTTACCTGGCCCGGGACCGTTTGCGCCTTTTGGCTCACGTATATGATAATGTCGCTAGCATCCATATGACAGAGAACCCGGGCCGACATGGCTAATCGTGAACCCATAGCGGCACTAACCTATGGGGACAGGCATACATGAATCACATCGAGCGTGTCGGTCACCAGTGTGTGAATCGGGGCTGTAGCACTGGCTAACATGACTCTGGATGTCACCGCGTGACATTTCCCCGAAGGGACAGACACAGGAACGAAGTGAAACACATGCCGGCCAGTCAAGTGTCCTGGGTAGTAGTGCTGGGCTAACAGGACTCCGGTGAACCGGGCTGTAGCGGACTACTATGGCTCATGGAAGCACTAGACTACATTTCCCCATAAGAGAGACTGCCAAGGATAAACAACTAGATTGTCGGATCCCACACATACCAAGCATTTCAATCATACACACAATATGCTCAATATGTGTAAATACAACATGGCATCACAACATAACTCTACAACTCAAGTATTTATTCATTAGGCTCCGAGGAGCGAGATATTACAAACATGGGTCTCATGACCCAACAATCATAGCATACAAGTCAAAGCACATGCGGAAGCTTAACATGTCTGAGAACAGACATCTTAAAATGAAAAAGGCTAAGAAGCCTGACTATCTACCGGATCCTGCCGAGGGCACAAGATTATAGCTGAGGTATTAAGCTAAACGTCAAAGTCCACGCGGAACTACTAGCGAGACTAAAATCTCTCTACAAAACATAAATTAAGCAAACGTGAGTACAAAGGTACTCAGCAAGACTTACATCAGTACTAAACTACATATGCATCGGTATCAACAAGGGGGGGGGGTGGAGTTTAACTGCAGCAAGCCAGCTTTGACTTAGTGGCTAACCTGAACTATGATTGCAAGCAACTCTTTTGAGGTGGCGCACACGAGTCCACATATTCACCATTCAATACACTACTATGGATCCGCTCTCGTCTACCTACGAGAACACCATCCATAGCACTCAAGCTTATCTTGCGCGTTTTAGAGTATCCACTTTCACTTGTCTATGAACTGTTATAGGCAACCCAGAAGTCCATTACCGCGGACACAGCTATTCGAATAGATGATGTTAACCTTGCAGGGGTGTACTTCTTCACACACGCTCTCACCACTTACCGCCGTTTACACGACATGTACTCGGCAACCTTCAAGCGGAAGCCCAACGAGGGTGTCGGCCACGGCCTACCTAAACACTCAAGTCTCTAGTCCAGGTTTATCGCCTATCCAGGTTCCATCCGCAGGGAGTCCGACCGAGGTTTCCACATACGACCCCGAATGATGTGAACAGAGTTCCCGAGACACCAAACGGGCGCCCGGTACACCGTGCCACGGTGTATCTACCGCATCATAGCCCACCCCTAGGGTCAGCGCTACGCACGGCCGCCAACACATATCCTATAAATACCAGAAACTAGTTGCAACTCCTGGACAGAGGACAAGGGTGATCAAGAAGCCGAGAGGGTCCATTGGTTTCGGGCCCAATGCGTGGTAGTAACTGTTTCATGGATCACAAACACAGAACTCAGTTCCTAAGGACGGCTTCAATGAGACAACCCACCATGTACTCCTACATGGCCTCTCACCGCTACCTTTACCAAATCGTGTTCACACACTTAGCTCTCAGCAGTAGGACATGTTTACACACCTCCGATTCCTTCCCGATGAATCAGACCTGACTCAACTCTAAGCAGTAGCAGGCATGACAAACAAACATGAATGAGTAGGCACATCAGGGCTCAAACAACTCCTACTCATGCTAGTGGGTTTTATCTATTTACTGTGGCAATGACAGGTCATGCAGAGGATAAGGGCTCAACTACCGCAGCAAGTAACAGTTGAATCGTTGTTATCCTAATGCAGTAAAAGAGAGCAGGAGCGAGAGAGTGGGATTGTATCGGAATGAACAAAGGGGTTTTGCTTGCCTGACACTTCTGAAGATAGTATAGTTCTTCCTCGGTGTCATCGAACTCGTCGTCGGAACCACGTCTATTGAGAGGGGACAAATACCGGCAAACAAAGAGGAACACAATCAATGCAATGCAACAATTATGATGCATGATAATGTCATGGCAATATGCTGTTGATTGAGCTAATGCAACTAGCAGCCATATTAAATGAAGTTGGTTTGAACCAAGGGTTCAAATTCAAACTCCATATGTGCTTATTTAAATGTCATTTATGCAAATTGCCCTGTACAGCAACCCTAGATTGTTCAAACATGCATGCAAATGCCATAAACAGATTTCTTGAATTTTTCTGATAATTTTTCATATATAATTTATCTTATTTGGAGTTACGGTTGAATTTCTATGATTTTTAGAAGTTTAAATTGTTTTCTGGAATTTCCTGTATTATTTTAAATCCAAAAATTCCTTTACTGCGTCACCACTACGTCATTATGACGTGAGCAGGTCAACAGGGCCGGTCAGAGTCAAACCTGACACATGGGACCCACCGGTCAGTGGCCCAGTGCCATTAGTGTCACGGACATGTGGGCCAGGTCAACGCCCACGTCAGCACAGTAAACTCTGACGCATGGGTCCACCGGGATTAACTTAAGTCTAACTAATTTTGTTAGGGGTTTAAATAAATCGGTGGGGCCCTGCTGTCAGTGCCTTAGGGGCTTAGTTAGCGGGGCGATTAGGCCCTAAAGATGGTGCCACGTCACCAGCTACCGGGGTTAGACGCCGGCGACCTCAAGTCGCGGCGGAAGGTCGCCGGAGCGGCGCTACGGGCGGCGGTGGGTCAAGCCAAGGGCACCGGGGGGTTGCCCTCGCTCGCCCGCATCCAGGGGAGGCGCTGGCTCGTCGCGGGGCGATCTGTAGCAGCGGTGGCGGCAAGTTGGGCGGCGGCCGGAGTTCGGCCGACCTCAAGGACGGGGCTACGATGCAGGGCAGGGCAAACGGGTGGTTGCGCTCGTTTACTGGGAGCATTCTGAGCGCGTTGACGGGCTCGAACGCGAGGTTTGTCCTCTGCAACGACGGCGACGACATGGACGCCGGCGATGAGCTCACGGCCATGGTTGGGAGCGAGGCTAGCGAGCGGGAACGAGAGAGGGAGAAGAGGGGTTCGACGCGGGAGCTCACAGGGATTCCAGTGGAGCAAACGGCATGGCCGGGGAAGCTCTGGATGACGCGAATCGGACGACGGCGGTCGTCGGGGCAGAGGACGAAGATGGCGATGTTGCGGTCGACTGTGGCCTTCTACGGTAGCCTGCGTCGTCTTGAACATTAAGAAGAGTCCGGCAATGGGATGTGACCCATCGGTGAAGCCTGGGTGCGCGGTGGCTAAGGTGAACGGCGACGGCGCTCTTGGGTGCTCACGGCAGTTGCGCGGGAGAGAGAGCAGAGGAGGGGGAGGAGCTCGAGAGAGTGAGCGGGAGGGTCCAGGGGGTCGCGGGCGTCTCCAGGCGCGGATAGGCTCGAAGGGGAGGCCGACAGCACGAAGCAGGAGGTGGAATCCTCAGGTGCGTGCGCGGGCGACACGGCGTCGTCCTCCTGGCAAGAGCTAGGGGATGACTGGCAACGGGCCTGCTGGGCTGGGCCATTGAGCTGGGCCAGCTGGGCTGCCAGGTAAGCTACAAGTAAGATCTGCTCTGTCTTTTCTATTTTCTGTTTTTTCTGTTTTGTTTTAATTATTTTGCCACTGATTCAAATTCAAAAGTAAATCAAAACAGGGCAAAACCTTCTGAATATCTGTATGTTGCCATTATGGACTTTTTCAAAGGCACATAAATAATTTCAGGGCCTTTTGAAATATATTCTTTATAAAATGAATATAATCCAAAAGTCAAATACTTATTGATTTAATTTCAAAGGCCCAAAATAATAAATATCCCTGAGACTCCAAAAATATTGATTTGAGTTTTACTTCTTGCCAATATTTTTATAGCTTAACAGGAACATTTTCTTGGGTTTGTTTGAAGCAATTTTTAATGTTAATCATTTTTAGAAATGATCTCTGAGGTTTTCCACTTTCCCCAATTCACATTTAAAAGGAATTTAAACATGATGCATGGATGCCAAAGCAAAGGCAGGCAAGGCCTGAACTGGGGCTATGACATTTATATCGATATATATATATATATATATATATTTATTTTTAAAATCAGTTTGAACGTAATTTGAATTTTCAGAATTAAAAACAGTTCGGACCGCATCGAAATATGCAAAACTTCGTATTAAACTCTTTAACGGTCGCGGTAAGGGCGAACTTTCAGTGGTGCCACGTCGGATCAAAGAGAGCGCGTGGGTTGGGCAGAACCGGAGCCTGCTTGTTTTGAGTGGGCCACATGTTGAGCGTTTACTGGGGAAAATAATAAGAAGGAAAAATAGAAAGAGGCAGCAGAAGCTTAACAGGTAAGGAGAAGGGCGCTCGGCACACAGATTCCTTTGCCTCTTCCTCAAGCCCACACGCAACCTTGCGACCTATCTCTCTCCCCTGTGCTCTTCGCCGCCGCCGCCGCCGCCCTGCCTCACCCCATCTCCTTCCCTTGGCCGGCGCTCCACCCATCCGCTCTCCCCACCGCCCCCTCTCATCTCTCACATCGCCTCCTCCTCCTCTCGCGCCTCGCCTTCCACGCCGTCGCCGCCACTATCGCCGCTCCTCCTCTTCTTCCTTGTGCCCCTTCCATCCCCTCTTGTGGCGGACGATCCTCTCGACGATGGATGTGGGAGAGGGAGAATCCGGGAAGGTGGGCGGGTCCGGGTCAACATAGGGTCGATTTCGAGGCCTCTCATGGCCGCGCCCACACCACCTGTGCTTCTCCCCTCCTGCGGCGCAGCTGCTGCTTCTGGAGCTCTGTTCGGAAAGGAATACGTCTAGCCGCCGGCCAATGGAAGGCCCTCATCGGCCTCCAATCCCATGCATCCAGCCCCTGATTCGTGCACGCGGCAAAACGGCCGCTGCTGCCGGAGCGCCCTTCGTCAGCGAGGAGGCCCAGAGTGACACCGCCGCCGGCGCCGGTGCTCCCCAACGTAGCCACTCCGACGACGGCCAGGTGATCCATTCCGCTGCCAGAGGTGTTCTCTTTTTGTGCTTGGTTTTTGTTTTCCCATTGATTTTCTGTCCAATTTTATCACAGGATTGTTACTGTCTGTCTCAAGTTCCTTGAAGTAACGTACATGCACATGCCCGCGTCTGATTTGTTCTCGTGGTCGTGTTCCTGCCGTAGCTGCGTCCACGGTTGTGCAGGTTTAGCCCTCCTTTCTTTAATCCCCTTTTTTGTTTACCCTCATTTATCTTGTATTGTTCGTGAGAGAGGCTAGGCCTACTGTCCTCTTTCCAGGTGAGGCGTTTGTTGCCTTGCTTAATTTTGTTTATTAGATATTGCCTGCCTATGCTTCATCCTATTTTTGTAGTGAGATCTATTGTTTACATATGTGCTGATTTTTGCGACTAAGGAGACTGTCAGTTCTGTCAATGACGCTAAATACTTGCAGTTAGGAAATAACAGTCCCCATATCGGAAGGCTTTTCGTCGAAAAATATTGGAAGGCTTGTTTATTTTGTCTTGGGTCAAAAAATATTGGAAGGCTTATATTTGTTTACAGAGGGAGTAGTAAATAAGAAGGCTAGCTTAGGTTCTAAGAATTGTTGAAACATACTATATACTCCTAACGGAAATATAAAACAAAGACATGGACAATTTATTCCTGCTATGTGATGAGAAGCACTATTTTAATACTCCCTCCGGTCCTTTTTAGTTCGCATATTAGATTTGTCTGAAGTCAAGGCTCGTAAAGTTTGACCAACTTTATAGAAAAAAATACCAACATTCACAATGTGAAATCAATACTAGTAGATGCGTCATGCCTTAAAGTTTCATGTTGTATAACTTTTTCATGGTAGATGTTGATATTTTTTCATATAAATATGGTCAAACTTTGTAAAGTTTGACTTCAGACAATTCTTATATGCAGAGTAAAAAGGACCGGAGGGAGTAGATATGGAAATGCTTATTTGAATTATATTTCTGCTTTGCCATGCTTGCCAATATCCACTTCTGCTGCAAGTGCTTCTATAATTGCAACTTCAGGAAGTGTGTGGTTTGAAGATATGAGATGTGGTTCTTACATAAATGTTTTAATGGGAACTTATGAATTAGAAGGGAATAATTGCCTTGCCTTAGCAAAGTTCGTGTAAGGAAAATGATTGCCTCAGCTAACACTATAATTATAGGAAAGATAGATGCAAATTCAAGAACTTAATAAGATGATTTTTTTTCCTTCCAGAACAATGGTCTTTTTGTGCCAGGGACTAACATATTTCATAGGAGACATGATTTATATCTTTTAGGACCAGTACAATTTTCATACAATCATGGTTTTATCTTTTGAAGTCGGTACATTTTTCATTTATTGTTTTATTCCCCTGAATGTTTGCCTAAGCGGATAGCTGCTATTCACTGTATCTTTTGTCAGATGGCTTCTATCACCCTTGCTGATCTATGTTGTGGAAGACAAAATCAAATGCTATGTGTCTGGGTGTCTCGGCTTGGTTTAGTTTTATTAATGTCTCGCCAAGCATGATGGATGCTTGCCGAAAGGGGCATTGTCTGTACTTTTCATAGTGCAAAACGGCATGTTATGGCAAGATTGATTGTTTGGTAGAATGATTACTCCTGCATTATAGCGCTACCTATGAAAATTGAAAGGAAGAGTTGTGGTGGTATCACGTGGATGATTTTCTGATTATTAGTTTGCCTCAATGATTTGTTCAATATTGGAGGGTCATTTGCTGAGACTTGGTTTGTGCCATGACATTCTTTTGAATTGCTAATACACTTTTCTTTGTGATATTTCTTTATATTTGCCTATGAAAAAAGGCGCTACGTAAATTCCAGTTTTACCTGAGATAAACTAATGGTGTTGTATCTCGTCTGTCCTGTTGAATAGAAGGAATCAAGGAAATGATGACGTTAGTCTTGATCTGGGAAAGTGTTCAGTTCAAGTATAGGATATATGCCATTGATACCAGTACAACACGGTTTTTGTTTGTTGCAAGGTAGCCTCTCTTTTTTATTTTCTGGTTCCTCAGACCATTACCTTTTCTTCTTTAGAACTTACTCCAAGTGACAAGTACTGATAAGCATATCCCTCGGATCACTACCTTTCCTTTAGAACACACACAACATATCCAGACACACTCGGGTATCACCCTCTCATACACATGGGTAATACCCTCTATCTCTAACAGTATGTAGACATATCTTCTCTTTGCCTGTTCAATTTCTTTCTCGTTGCTCTTCAGTTGATCAATTAGAACATGGTACCCCATGCCCACGATATACTCATCGTCACTGCTCCGATTCGCCCGACCCCAACGACTCAGCTACTTCCTATCACCACCTGGTACTCCTCTTTGCCTGATGCTCCTGCGCTGCTTATTGTGCTCGCCGTTGCTGATGTATTTAGTTTCATGCATTATAGTTCAGTGGGTGTCAAGAAGACCTGGTAGATTTTAGTAAAATGACCTATATATTGGTTTCAGAACATAGCGAGACTATGTCCTAATATATTTGGCTACTTTTATCTTTTTGCATCAGTTCTGAGTGGTATATGGAATATGGGGTTTGCAAAGTTAAATAGTGAGACAACATTTTATGTAGTAATTGTACCCTGGTGCAATAGTTGTTTTGATCCAATTCCATTAATAGGTTAGCTTACGTTAATGATATGGGAACTCTGAAGAAAATTCTGTATGGCCGATCCATATTTATGAGTTGTGCATGTGCGGTATGGTTGGTTGTTTATGCATTCTTGCTCTTTAGACCTATGTTGGGCGACGATACCATTTGGTACAGAACATAACTTGAACACCCATGCTGCTTCTTATATCTTTACACTTCAATCATTCAATTTTTTCTTGATGCTCTTTATGTTATTTTCAGGAGCAATTTAAGATTGAAAAGGATGATGGGAGGATGCAACTGACACAGTAGGATGCTCTGTTTCAAATTGTATATTTATCTTTCTTTTTAGCTAGATGAGAAACAGTAACATGTGAAACATATCGCAACATACTCTATAGCCTGGAGTGACAGTCTAGATATATAGAGGGCATTGCCCATAAATCTGCATAGTGGTAGCCTGTCGCTTCTATGAACTATCACTAAATTTAGTATGCATGTTATTTCTTCTTGATTACTTGTATCAGATTTGTGAATTTGTCATTTTATCCCTTTTTTACCCATGAAGTGTGAAGACAGCCTGCAGCCCAATCTCACCTCTTTGATTCCGCAGGGATAGCGAGCAATGGCCATGGCTCAACGACGGCGGAGAAGATGGTGCAGTGTCTTGGCTGGGGTTCGATATGATGTGTGACCTGAGGCAAGCTCTACAATGACTCTACTCCTTTGGAGATCACATGTCTTTTGTAGCATGTTAGGCTTTGATTTCAATTCAATGATGTGCTCTGTTATCAACCTTGTAAAACTGTCACCTATTTGATAATATGGACCTAACCTTGCTATGCCTGATGATTGAACATTTTTTGTTAAGCTTGTTTAACTCTATTCATATTTTAACAACTGAGCTACTCTAGCACGCATATGCACGTTCACAACGTCACCGCCAAGGCAAGTGCGCAAAGGACCGCACAAGAGGCGCGCCCCATGCACTAGTAATTTTTTAACTGTGGCTACAATATGGGCTGTAATGCTAACGAAAAGAATATGGACTCCAAAAAAACCTTAAGAATTAGCAAATGGGCTATAAATTATTAGAAATAATGGCAGATGGGTTGTATGATGTTTTTCATAGATTTGAGGCTTTCCTAAAAAAAGGTTGACGCACAAGCAGTGACTGTTGGATGTCCATCCAACGGCCGTCGTGCTTCTTCAATCTCTGCTCTTCCTGCTTCAGCCGCTCAAACAAGCGCCGGCGGGACTGCCTGTTCTCTCCTCCCCGCGGCCCGCTGTGCTGCCGCGCAGGCCTCACCACCCCACCGTACTCCCATCGCTGGCCTAGCCATCCCTCTACTCACCCATACCTGCTGTTATTCTCCGGCGACGGCAGATGGACCAGTAAACCTTTGTACAGTCGTACTCCCCTCCGCGTGGGAAACAACCGCCGAGTCTTCCTTGGCTCCGTGTCGTTCCCTTTCTAGGCCTCGCCGTCGTTCACCACCCTGGTGCTCTCGGCACGGCCTGGTCAACATGGTCAACGACCGACATGCATCTGGAGTGGACTGTACGTGGAGAGGCTGACAGCTGGGTCACGGCCGCATGCAAGGAAATGCCTCCTTATTACACGCAAAATAATGATTCCTCCACCTAACATCTGGGACCCACCGAAAGGGCCTCTGTATTTTGCGAAAAAATGTTACCGCCGGTGACAGCTCGGACCCACCAGCTATATCTTCGCACGCAAGGAAGTGCCTCCTTATTACACACAAAAAAATGAATACTCCCCCTGCTAGCTGTGACCCAGTATAGTGGGAGGCTGACTCGTGGTCCTACTAAGTTGACGGGGACGGAGGGCTTTGTCAACTTAGTCAATATGCACGGTTTTAGCTTCAGTGACCGTACGATGTCCATCTAACGGCCATACTGCTTCTTCAACCTCTGGTCTTCTTGCTCCAGCCGCCCAAAGCAGCGCCGGTCGTGCCGCATGCTCCTGCCTCCCGTGGCCGGCTGTGCTGCCGCAGAGGCCTCACGGCCCCCTACTATTCCCACCGCTGGACAGGCCCTGCAGCGACGGCAGCCTCACACCGACCGAACCAGTGAACCCTCGTACTCCTCTCCGCACGGGCTTCCACTTCCGCGTCTTCCCCGGCTCCGCGTCGTCCCCTTCCTAGGCCTCGTCGTCGTCCACCGCCCTGGTGCTCTCGGCACGGCGTGATCAACGTGGTCAAGGAACAACTTCCATCGGACGTGGACTGTACGTGGAGAGGCTGACAGCTGGGTCCACGGCCGCAGCAAGGAAGTGCCTCCTTATTACATGCAAAATAATTATTTCTCTACCTGACAACGGGGACCCACTGGATGGGCCACCGTATTTCGCGAAAAAATGTTTCCCCCTGACTGCTGGGACCCACCAGCTATATCTTCGCACGCAAGGAAGTGCGTCCGGGCAAAGAAAAGATTTGCCCCCTGACTGCTGGGACCCACCAGCTACATCTTCGCACGCAAGGAAGTGCCTAACAGTCGGGACCCATCTGGTCGAAGCTTACGTAGCGTTGTCATTCTGGTCGCGAACGTGTACGTACATACTAGTCGATGTAGAGGCGCACACGTGTCGTAGTAGAGGCACGCACGTAGCATGTACATGTACGTACAGCGGCCAGGGTGCAAGAAAATAAATACGACCAGATACATACATACGGGCGGGGTCTCGAACGCCTACTCGCGCGTACGTATGGCCAGGGCTCGTGTACATGGCTGGGTCGAAACGGAGAAACAACATCGTCATCGTATTCATGGGGAGCCAACCGGCTGGGTCGGAACAGAATGCGTCGTCGTGTTTATCGGGAGGGCTTGGACGGAACAACCGATGGAAACGAGGCCTGGCATACCGCAGAACGGAGGAAACAGCCTTGTGTTCGACTAGCCACGTTTGAAACGGGATCCTGTTAATCAGGTGGGGTCTGTCGTACCGCAAAACGGAGGAAACGGACCTCCTACGGTCGAAACGGGGGTCCTGTTGATCAGGAGGGGTGTGGCGTACCGCAAAACGGAGGAAACGGACTTGCGTTGGAGCGCTACGGTCGAAACGGTGGTCCTGTTCATCGGGAGGGGTGTGGCGTACCGCAAAACGGGACTCCACGAGATACTGTTCATCTCCACTATCGACCCCCTCCAGCCTCCATGGGCTACTGTTCATCCACCGTCGACCTCCTCCAGTCTCCACCTGCGAATGTTCATCCATGGGCTCCTGTTGATCCAGCCTCCACCGCGCGCTACTCCACCGGCTACTGTTCAACCAGCCCTCTCCACGGGCTCCTGTTCAACCACCCCTCCACGGGCTATTGTTCATCCTACCCTCCATCGTCTACTGTTCATCCTGTCCTCCACGGGGTGGTCCTGTTCATCCTGCCCTCCACGGGGTCCTGTTCATCCAGCCCCAACCGACTCGATCGATCGGGGTCCTGTCCATCCA
>NC_057809.1:118001628-118004074 GCF_018294505.1 Triticum aestivum | reverse complement strand
AACGCTCATTGTTCATCCAGAGGCAACATCGGTCGGCTTCAGTTAGCAGTAGTAGCGAAGGAATCGCTCGATCGGGTTCAGTTAACAGCCATCGATCGATTGCTCGGATTCAGTAACGCGTAGCCTGCAGTGCAATCGCTCGGGTTTAGTTAGAGCACAATGCCTCGCTCGGGTTCAGTTAGAGCCCAATGCCTCGCACCCACGCGCGTGCGTGTACGAGAGAAACGCGCATCGCTCGGCCCCGACCACCCACCGTAACTGGGAACACCCCGATATTTTCCTCGCCCTCGCTTCTACCACAGTTTTTTCCGTCAAGGACGGCCCAAAGAATGTCATGCAGCTGCGTCTCCGGCCCGCCCAGGACTATAAGCCCATTTTCTGTCATGATTTTTTCTCATGGAAGTAGGACCCCACCACATCTATGATGATACCGTGTTTTGTCACAATTATTGTCATAGAAGTGTCATAAGTATGACAGAAAAAAATTCCGTTCGGTCCAAAATGTCACGGATGTGTCTTTTTTTTGTAGTGATTATAAGTGATAATCTTTTCTTCAACTTTAATGGGTGCAACTACTTTTACTTCAATGAGAGGATTATATTTAAACCACTTCTCCTTAGGGAGATCAACATGAGTAGCAAAGGATTCACAGAAAGAAGCTACTATCTCAGAGTCAAGTCCATATTTAGTGCTAAATTCACGGAAAGCATCGGTATCCATAAAAGATTTAACACAATCAAACTTAGGTGTTATACCTGACTCCTTACCTTCATCGAGGTCCCAATCTTCAGAGTTGCATTTAATTCTCTCCAATAAATCCCATTTGAATTCAATAGTCTTCATCATAAAAGATCCAATACAAGAAGTATCAAGCATGGAGCGATTACTGAGAGAAAGCCGAGCATAATTTTTTTGAATAATCATTTCTTTTGAGAGCTCATGATTGGGGCATGAATATAACATTGACTTAAGCCTCCCCCAAGCTTGAGCGATGCTTTCTCCTTCGCAAGGCCAAAAATTATATATATAATTACGATCACGATGAACAAGATGCATAGGATAAAACTTCTGATGAAATTCCAATTTGAATCGTTGGTAGTACCATGATCCAATATCATCACATAGCCTAAACCATGTCAATGCATATCCCTTCAAAGATAAAGGGAAGTCCTTCTTCTTGATAACATCCTCGGGCATACCTGCAAGCTTAAATAATCCACAAACTTCATCCACATAGATTAGGTGCAAATCGGGATGCAATGTTCCGTCACCTGTGAAAGGATTAGCTAGCAGTTTATCTATCATACCCGAAGGAATTTCAAATTAAAAAATTTCAGTAGGTTCAGTACGTTGAGGAGCAACTCTTTGCTCTACTGGTCGGGGTGAAGATACCCCGAACAAGCCCCTCAAAGGATTATGTTCCATAGTAACAAGTGACAGTAAATTTCAGCACACTATATAAATTTTTCCTTACCAAATTCCACCTACCAAAGGCGCTTCACTCTCCGGCAACGACGCCATAAAAGAGTCTTGATGAACCACAAGTGTAGGGGATCTATCGTAGCCTTTTCGATAAGTAAGAGTATCAAACCCAAAGAGGAGCAGAAGGAAATGATAAGCGGTTTTCAGCAAGGTATTCTCTACAAGCACTGAAATTATTGGTAACAGATAGTTTTGTGATAAGGTAATTGGTAACAGATAACAAGTAACAAGAGTAAATAAGGTGCATCAAGATGGCCCAATCCTTTTTGTAGCAAAGGATAAGCCTGGACAAACTCTTATATAAAGGAAAGCGCTCCCGAGGTGTAACGCCCCGAGACCGATGTGCCAGGTGTCGTCCAGTTATTCGCTGTTGTTGCTTTGTCATTGCTTGCGTGTCATGCATTGCATATCATGTCCTCATGTGCATTTCATTTGCATACATGTTTGTCTCAGGCATCCGAGCATTTTCCCCGTTGTCCGTTTTGCAATCTGACGCTCCGTTCTCCTCCGGTGGTCATTTCTACCTTCTTCTTGTGTGTGGGGATTAAACATTTCTGGATTGGACCGAGACTTGCCAAGCGGCCTTGGTTTACTACCGGTAGACCGCCTGTCAAGTTTCGTACCATTTGGACTTCGTTTGATGCTCCAACGGTTAACCGAGGGACCGAAAAGGCCTCGTGTGTGTTGCAGCCCAACACCCTTCCAATTTGGCCCAAAACCCACCAAAACCCTCTCCATCATCTCGGTCGTTCGATCACAATCACGTGGCCGAAAACCGCACTCCATTTGGAGCTTCCTAGCTCCTCCTAC
Source organism: Triticum aestivum (assembly GCF_018294505.1). Taxonomy (NCBI): domain Eukaryota; kingdom Viridiplantae; phylum Streptophyta; class Magnoliopsida; order Poales; family Poaceae; genus Triticum; species Triticum aestivum. Next base: position 118,001,782 of record NC_057809.1, on the reverse strand, counting down.
CTATAAAAAGGTATCTTCCCCGAAATCCCGGGTCATTCGCACCCTAACCCTAGCTCCCCGCACATCCGCCGCGTCGGACACGTCCGGTCCGGCCGGACGAAGCTGCCGCCGCCGCCCCGCGCCAATAGCGCGCCGCCACGTGGCACACGGCGCC
>NC_057809.1:117993559-118001059 GCF_018294505.1 Triticum aestivum | reverse complement strand
GAGCGCCGCCTCGCCGCAGCGTCGTCGGATCCGGCCACCTCGGCCTCTCCTCCGGCCGTCCCCACTTCTCCGGCGACTTCCCTCGCGAACTCCGACGAGCTACAGTGCACTCCGGCCGTCCTCGGATTCCGCGCCCGATTTGGATCCAGATCCAGATCCACCTCGCGGTTGACTTTCTCCTCTAACCCTAATTTTTGTTGCTTACTTTGACGTGCCATAACTTTGCATCCGTAGCTCCGTTTTGGGCATTTAGCATATAAAAATGTTCGTCTCAGAGAGTACATCATTTTACCTCATTGCATCATTTTCATTTTAGCTCATCTTGATGCCCGAAATGCTGTTAGAAGAGTGCTATTTGAGATAATTATCAGATCTGCTGCACCATATAGCTATTTGTCATTTTTGCCATGATTGTTGTATGCATGTTATGCCCCTGAGCTCTACATGTGTTTTGTTATATGCCATGCCATCTTTCCAGGGGTGCTATCCATGTATTTTTGTGATGTGTGTGGTGACTAGCACAAGCTTGCAAAGTGGTGCATTCGGTAATGCTGATTTCAGGGACTTAGCATTTCCACTAAGTCCTTGATCTGTTTATCTCAAGATGTCATATGTTCATGTTGTTTCCTAGTGATCCGTGCCTCTTTTGAGGATGATCAGTAAGGATGATTTGTTAATCTTGTAGTGCTCTATCCATCCATGCCTTTGTTTGCAATTATGGAGCAACCTAGCTTGAGTCAATCGAGCTCTACTTTTGTCATTTCGTGAATCTGGGCAGATTGTCTACTTGTTAGCGATTTTGCCGAGGATGTTGTAGTTGATCTGTGCATTCTATGCTATTGTTCTTGCCATGTCTAGCTTGCATTTTGTGTATTCTTGATGGATGTATGCTTAGATTATCATGACTTGCTCTGTAGTGAGTGCATCGAGCTCGTAAACATGCCTACTTGATATCTGATTTTGCATGCTCCAGTTTTCACTAAGTCTGAAAACTGATTATGTTTTTGCCATGTTCACATGCTTGCAAATGTATTTTCTGATCCCTCTTGGCTCAAGGTCACTAAGGGACTTTTGTTAAGCTCTTTGAGTAGCTTCATGCCATGCTTTACTTTGCCATGTTCGGGTCCTGTAGCATATAGTTTTCATACTCCAAAGTGTGCTACCTAATCTGAAATTCCAGGCTTGTGTTAATTTCACTAAGTCTGAAATCAGTTTATCAATTGCACTTTTGCCATGCTTGTTTGAACCTGTTAATGGATGAATTGGCCGTAGCTCAGTGTTCCTCTTTTGTTAAGCATCATGAGTGGATCCCTGCCATGTATTTTGTTGTCACGTTTGGGTGTTGTAGCATGTTCATCTTGTTGCATTTAGATGGCTACTTGCTGTAAATCGCAGATCGGTGCCATATTTGAATCGCTTGCCATTTCCAAACCGTAACTCCGATTCCGGCGTTCTTTATATCGTTTTCAAGCGATTTCATCTCACCTTTCTAGTGGAACACTTGGATTTCCAAGTTGAGGCCAGGTTCATTCATTCCTTTGCAAATCATGCATACGCATCGCATACCGCATCTCGTATATCATACCATGTTCATGTGTTGGTTGTTTACTATATTGTGTGCTTCTTTCCGGTGTTTGCTTCTTCGGGTTGGTTCCGGTAACGTCGCATTTGTGAGGACCCGTTCGTCTACGTTCGTTTGTCTTCTTCATGGACTCGTTCTTTTTCCTTGCGGGATCTCAGGTAAGATGATCATACCCTCAAAATCACTTCTATCTTTGCTAGCTAGATGCTCGCTCTTTTGCTTGCCTATGCTGCGATACCTACCACTTGCTTATCATGCCTCCTATTTTGTTGAACCAAGCCTCTAACCCACCTTGTCCTAGCAAACCGTTGTTTGGCTATGTTACCGCTTTGCTCAGCCCCTCTTATAGTGTTGTTAGTTGCAGGTGAAGATTGAAGTTTGTTCCTTGTTGGAACATGGAGATGTTGTTCCTTGTTGGAACATGTTTACTTGTTGGGATATCACAATATATCTTATTTAATTAATGCATCTATATACTTGGTAAAGGGTGGAAGGCTCGGCCTTATGCCTGGTGTTTTGTTCCACTCTTGCCGCCCTAGTTTCCGTCATATCAGTGTTATGTTCCCGGATTTTGTGTTCCTTACGTGGTTGGGTTATAATGGGAACCCCTTGGCAGTTCGCTTTGAATAAAACTCCTCCAACAAGGCCAAACCTTGGTTTTACCATTCGCCACCTAGCCTCTTTTTCCTTGGATTAGGCGAGCCCAAGGGTCATCTTTATTTTAACCCCCCCGGGCCAGTGCTTGTCTAAGTGTTGGTGCGAAATGGGCAGCCTGCGGGGCCACCTCCGGGAAACTTGAGGGCTGATTTTACTTGTAGCTTGACCTATCCGGTGTTGCCCTGAGAACGAGATATGTGCAGCTCCCATCAGGATGTCGGCACATCGGGCGGCTTTGCTGGACTTGTTTTACCATTATCGAAGATGTCTTGTAGAACCGGGATACCGAGTCTGATCGGAATGTCTCGGGAGGAGGTCTATTCCTTCGTTGACCGTGAGAGCTTGTGATGGGCTAAGTTGGGACACCCCTGCAGGGATTTGAACTTTCGAAAGCCGTGCCCGCGGTTATGGGCAGATGGGAATTTTGTAATGTCCGATTGTAGAAAACCTAAAGTTGACCTTAACTAAAATACATCAACCGTGTGTGTAACCGTGATGGTCTCTTTCCGGCGGAGTCCGGGAAGTGAACACGGTGTTGGAGTTATGCTTGACGTAGGTTGATTTTAGGATCACTTCTTGATGATAGTTTCTCGATCGTGCTTTGCCTTCTCTTCTCGCTCTCTTTTGCGTATGTTAGCCATCATATATGCTAGTCGCTTGCTGCAGCTCCACCTCATACCTTTACCTTTCCCATAAGCTTAAATAGTCTTGATCGCGAGGGTGCGAGATTGCTGAGTCCCCGTGGCTCACAAATACTTCCAAAACCAGCTTGCAGGTGCCGTTGAACCGTGCAGATGACGCAACCAAGCTCAAAGAGGAGCTCAATGAAGATCTTGTCCTTTGTGTTGTTCCGTTCTAGTAGATCAGTAGTGGAGCCCAGTTGGGGTCGATCGGGGACCTTGTCGCATTTGGGGTTCTTCTTTTATTTTGGCTCCGTAGTCGGGCCCTGATTGTATTTGGTTGTTGTAATGCTTTATTCATGTAATTGTGTGAAGTGGCGATTGTAAGCCAACTATGTATACCTTTTCCTTATGTGTTACATGGGTTGTGTGAAGATTACCTCACTTGTGACATTGCTTTCAATGCGGTTATGCCTCTAAGTCATGCTTCGACATGTGGGAGATATAGCCGCATCGAGGGCGTTACAAGTTGGTAATCAGAGCCTTCCCCGACCTTAGGAGCCCCATTGCTTGATCGTTTTTAGCGGCCGAGTTGTGTCTAGAAAAATGTTTTGAGTCATTTAGGAATTATATATCAAAGAGTTTAGGAATTCTTTTTACTTCCCAGTCTCCTCATCGCTCTGGTAAGGCATCCTGACGTAGAGTTTTGACTATTCTTTTCTCAAAATTCACTAAAAAAATTTAGGATCACGCGGGTATCTTGGAATTGTTCCGATGGTTTTGTGACGAGAACATTGTCTTGGTGCCTCCTGTCAGGGGTTTTGTGGCAGTATCCCGGGGAGTTGAGCTCCGAGGTGTTGTCATCACAATTTTATCGTTGCAGTTCTGGAATACCTGAGTTTAGTGCGCCGACATCAAAAATCTCTTTTATGCAGTTCGTTGGTGAGATAACCTCGACGCCACCCAGTACTGGGGCGGGAGTTCGGGAGTATTGCCATAACTCGTATAACGGATGCTTTTCGAAGGTTGAGGTAGACGATTTCCGAAGGTTTCTTGGTTATGTGTTGAAGGATGGATACAGCTGGATGTAGGATTTGCTAGTTTTGGGTGAGATATTATGCTTCCCCTGTATCCCCAACACCTGATTGCATAACCGGAAAATTTTGGGAGTTCATATGTGGGAATTCAAGTAGCTCGTAGGATATCTTTCCGACAGATGTATGATTTGAAATTGGGGTTCGACGTCTAGTGGTCCGCCTATTCACGGTCGGTTTTACAGTGGTCTCGTTGTGTCTTAAAGAGTCCTTGGCTATGCCGACTCGGGGACGCTTCGTATGTCATGTGCACTGCCTTGTACATGATGGTGCTGTACGATCGAGCCCGTGTAGGCCCCACCACGAAAACTTCGGACGAAATCTCTATCATATGTTTGTTCCGGCTTATTCTGCAAACCAATCCTTTGTTTTGTTTTGAGTTGTGGTATTCGAGTTGCTTCGAAGTCAAATGTTGATTCCATACCTTCCCCAAATGGTGTTCTCATATTCCTATGTGAATACTAATCCTTCTCATTTATTGAGATTGTCATGTCAATTCTTCTCACCGGCGTGTCTCTCTTCAAGTGGATCCGTTCATTTTCAACATCCGCAAGATTCAATCTCAGTTTTCTCAATGGTGTTTGTTTCATCCATCTCCAAGTTGTCTTTGTTTTCCCACCCTCCCACCCCTTCTCTTCAAGGACTCAGATTTCTTAATCAAGTATCCTTTTATTCATGAGAATTCTCTCCATTCTTTTTTTTCCTTCATGTTTTTACCCGGTGTTTCTCATGAAGATGCTCTACAAGTTCATCATTATTCATTCTCTTTCTTCTCCGGTGGAACTAAGTCAAGCTTTGTTGATCATATCTTTTCCTCATTTCAATACCTTCTCATACCGGTGCACCTCTTAATCATCTACTCCTCGCTATTCATTTGTTCCGGAGTGCTCAAGATACCCCGAAGATTCGTGTTTTTTTTTCACTCTACATTCGTTCAAGATCGTTCGAGGTTGTTATCTCATTCAAGTCATCTAATTCAACCGGTGCAATCCTCTCTTTTAAATCATTCAACGGTGTTTCTTTTGAGTGGGCCCTAACCCACATGTATTTTCCCAGGATCTTACCTGGCTCTTCTTATTTTCCCGGAGCTATCCTAAATTCTTTTGAAGTTTGACGTAAGAATGATTTATCATCAGGCAAATGTCTTTCTCCAAGATCGGTTAAATTCTTTTCATCGTTGGCTCAATCTCTTCGCTTTTGATTCTTTCGGAGTGCCTTAACAATTCTCGGTGGTGTTTCTCGTCGTCATTCTCGGATTTTGAAGACCGAAGAAGATTTTTCTCTTAATCTTGCTCCATTCTCTTCAAGATTCGTGATTCCAGCTTGTTGCCATCCTCTCATAATTCGTTTTGATTGTGAGAATTCTTTTCACCTATCCGGAGCAATTCAAAAGTCTTCTCAGTTTGTTATCCGGAGTCCATCAGTTCAGGTTTATTCATTCTCAGCTTTCAGTTGTCATTCTCCAATTTTACCAGTGCTTCGTTCAAGTGATCTCTAATCGGCTCGTGATCTCTTCATTCTCATGTTTCTAAATCCTCTCAATCTCTGTTCATTTTATAATTCTTCCCGGTGTTTCTTTATCTTTCTTCGTTCATTTTGATTCTTACGGTGGTTCGTTCAAGACTTCTCTTCCTCATCAATTTATTCGTTATTTCAATTCTACCAGTGGTGTGTTGAAGATTTTCTCAAGTTTATGTTATATCTCTCTTAATCTTTTCTACGAGAATAAGTAATATGTCATATCCGTTGCTTGTCAGCAATTCAATTGTTGAAGGATACGCATAACATAATTCTTATTCTTGTTCCATCCAAGTGATTAATTCCTTTTTCCGGAGCGGCTCATCATACTTATTCTTGGTTTCAAGTGCTCATCTTTCTTTCCTGGAGTTCCAAGCTCTAATTATCACGGAGATCCATCTAAATCATTACAGGGTTCCACCTTGTGTTTTCAACTACCCTTTCTTTCCATTTGATCTTTCTTTTGTTTAACGGAGTTCTTCATGGAGGTTCTACATAATGGTCCATCAAGGATTTAACTCCTTCTCCTACTTTTTCATCGAGATTCTTTCCTAAGAAGCCCAAGCTTTTCTTCATATTGTAATCCGGAGTGCAATTCTTTCTTCCGTATCATTGGAGGTGGTATTATGCCAATCTTGATAATTTGAGTTCATGTTTTCATGATTCACATGTTGTCAAGAATGAGATATTTTAAATCCATCAATCTATTCATTGGAGTTATCTTGGGTTATATTTCACCTAAAGCCTTCCGTAGGGATTGTTGCCACTTGTGGTGCTCATAAATGATCCAATTTCTTCATTTATCCTTTCCGGTGAGATATAATTTCTCATCTCCTGGTTGATACCAATCCAATTCTTTTCCCGTGAGTGGCAGGTTGTCACCTCATAATTTGAGATGTATTCCATAATACCATATCAAGCTTATTGTTTTTCGTTGTTGGTTTTCCAACAACTCCGTTTTAGCATTTGTTGTAAGCGTGCTCTCTCAAGACCTTGTTTCCTTCGTTCACTCCATTCCATTCTTACTTTTGTTCCGGAGGCATTGTGATGTTCATCTTTTCAACCCATCATCTTGTTTGTCAAAGATCATGTTCTTTCCATGCCTATCCATTAAACCGGAGTGTTGTGCCCTTTTGCTCAAGTTCTTTGTGCCTTATCAAGTCTTGCATAACTGCTCAACCGAAGTGCTGCTCGAAGTTGTTCTTCCTTGCCCCTCTTTTCTAACAGAGTGTTTTCAACTTCGTTCGTCTCTGTTGTATTCTTTCTTTCAATTTGTTTAACTTTTTCAAGGTTCGTGATTTCACTCGTTTGTCAATGAAGCAACTTAGTTTTTCCTCTTCTCTTTCTCTTCCGTTGTCCCTCCGGTGCCATTCTAGATCTCGGGACGAGATCCTCTCGTAGTGGTGGAGTGTTGTAACGCCTCGAGACCGATGTGCCAGGTGTCGTCCAGTTATTCGCTGTTGTTGCTTTGTCATTGCTTGCGTGTCATGCATTGCATATCATGTCATCATGTGCATTTCATTTGCATACATGTTTGTCTCAGGCATCCGAGCATTTTCCCCGTTGTCTGTTTTGCAATCCGGCGCCCCATTCTCCTCCGGTGGTCATTTCTACCTTCTTCTCGTGTGTGGGGATTAAACATTTCCGGATTGGACCGAGACTTGCCAAGCGGCCTTGGTTTACTACCGGTAGACCGCCTGTCAAGTTTCATACCATTTGGACTTCGTTTGATGACCCAACGGTTAACCGAGGGACCGAAAAGGCCTCGTGTGTGTTGCAGCCCAACACCCTTCCAATTTGGCCCAAAACCCACCAAAACCCTCTCCATCATCTCGGTCGTTCGATCACGATCGCGTGGCCGAAAACCGCACTCCATTTGGAGCTTCCTAGCTCCTCCTACCTATAAAAAGGTATCTTCCCCGAAATCCCGGGTCATTCGCACCCTAACCCTAGCTCCCCGCACATCCGCCGCGTCGGACACGTCCGGTCCGGCCGGACGAAGCTGCCGCCGCTGCCCCGCGCCAATGGC
>NC_057809.1:117983456-117993164 GCF_018294505.1 Triticum aestivum | reverse complement strand
GGAGTTGCTCGCCGCTGCGCCGTCTCAACCTCCGGCGCCGGCAGCCGCGCCAGCGCCGCCCCCTCCGCGTCTGAGCGCCGCCTCGCCGCAGCGTCGCCGGATCCGGCCACCCCGGCCTCTCCTCCGGCTGTCCCCACTTCTCCGGCGACTTCCCTCGCGAACTTCGACGAGCTACAGTGCACTCTGGCCGTCCTCGGATTCCACGCCCGATCCAGATCCAGATCCACCTCGCGGTTGACTTTCTCCTCTAACCCTAATTTTTGTTGCTTACTTTGACGTGCCATAACTTTGCATCCGTAGCTCCGTTTTGGGCATTTAGCATATCAAAATGTTCGTCTTAGAGAGTACATCATTTCATCTCATTGAATCATTTTCATTTGAGATAATTGTCAGATCTGCTGCACCATATAGCTATTTGTCATTTTTGCCATGATTGTTGTATGCATGTTATGCCCCTGAGCTCTACATGTGTTTTGTTATATGCCATGCCATCTTTCCAGGGGTGCTATCCATGTATTTTTGTGATGTGTGTGGTGACTAGCACAAGCTTGCAAAGTGGTGCATTCGGTAATGCTGATTTCAGGGACTTAGCATTTCCACTAAGTCCTTGATCTGTTTATCTCAAGATGCCATATGTTCATGTTGTTTCCTAGTGATCCGTGCCTCTTTTGAGGATGATCAGTAAGGATGATTTGTTAATCTTGTAGTGCTCTATCCATCCATACCTTTGTTTGCAATTATGGAGCAACCTAGCTTGAGTCAATCGAGCTCTACTTTTGTCATTTCGTGAATCTGGGCAGATTCTCTACTTGTTAGCGATTTTGCCGAGGATGTTGTAGTTGATCCGTGCATTCTATGCTATTGTTCTTGCCATGTCTAGCTTGCATTTTGTGTATTCTTGATGGATGTATGCTTAGATTATCATGACTTGCTCTGTAGTGAGTGCATCGAGCTCGTAAACATGCCTACTTGATATCTGATTTTGCATGCTCCAGTTTTCACTAAGTCTGAAAATTGATTATGTTTTTGCCATGTTCACATGCTTGCAAATGTATTTTCTGATCCCTCTTGGCTCAAGGTCACTAAGGGACTTTTGTTAAGCTCTTTGAGTAGCTTCATGCCATGCTTTACTTTGTCATGTTCGGGTCCTGTAGCATATAGTTTTCATACTCCAAAGTGTGCTACCTAATCTGAAATTCCAGGCTTGTGTTAATTTCACTAAGTCTGAAATCAGTTTATCAATTGCACTTTTGCCATGCTTGTTTGAACCTGTTAATGGATGAATTGGCCGTAGCTCAGTGTTCCTCTTTTGTTAATCATCATGAGTGGATCCCTGCCATGTATTTTGTTGTCACGTTTGGGTGTTGTAGCATGTTCATCTTGTTGCATTTAGATGGCTACTTGCTGTAAATCGCAGATCGGTGCCATATTTGAATCGCTTGCCATTTCCAAACCGTAACTCCGATTCCGGCGTTCTTTATATTGTTTTCAAGCGATTTCATCTCACCTTTCTAGTGGAACACTTGGATTTCCAAGTTGAGGCCAGGTTCATTCATTCCTTTGCAAATCATGCATACGCATCGCATACCGCATCTCGTATATCATACCATGTTCATGTGTTGGTTGTTTACTATATTGTGTGCTTCTTTCCGGTGTTTGCTTCTTCGGGTTGGTTCCGGTAACGTCGCATTTGTGAGGACCCGTTCGTCTACGTTCGTTTGTCTTCTTCATGGACTCGTTCTTCTTCCTTACGGGATCTCAGGCAAGATGATCATACCCTCGAAATCACTTCTATCTTTGCTAGCTAGATGCTCGCTCTTTTGCTTGCCTATGCTGCGATACCTACCACTTGCTTATCATGCCTCCTATTTTGTTGAACCAAGCCTCTAACCCACCTTGTCCTAGCAAACCGTTGTTTGGCTATGTTACCGCTTTGCTCAGCCCCTCTTATAGCGTTGTTAGTTGCAGGTGAAGATTGAAGTTTGTTCCTTGTTGGAACATGGAGATGTTGTTCCTTGTTGGAACATGTTTACTTGTTGGGATATCACAATATATCTTATTTAATTAATGCATCTATATACTTGGTAAAGGGTGGAAGGCTCGGCCTTATGCCTGGTGTTTTGTTCCACTCTTGCCGCCCTAGTTTCCGTCATATCGGTGTTATGTTCCCGGATTTTGCGTTCCTTACGCGGTTGGGTTATAATGGGAACCCCTTGGCAGTTCGCTTTGGATAAAACTCCTCCAGCAAGGCCCAACCTTGGTTTTACCATTCGCCACCTAGCCTCTTTTTCCCTTGGGTTAGGCCAGCCCAAGGGTCATCTTTATTTTAACCCCCCCGGGCTAGTGCTTGTCTAAGTGTTGGTCCGAAATGGGCAGCCTGCGGGGCCACCTCGAGGAAACTTGAGGGCTGATTTTACTCGTAGCTTGACCTATCCGGTGTTGCCCTGAGAACGAGATATGTGCAGCTCCCATCAGGATGTCTGCACATCGGGCGGCTTTGCTAGACTTGTTTTACCATTGTCGAAGATGTCTTGTAGAACCGGGATACCGAGTCTGATCGGAATGTCTCGGGAGGAGGTCTATTCCTTCATTGACCGTGAGAGCTTGTGATGGGCTAAGTTGGGACACCCCTGCAGGGATTTGAACTTTCAAAAGCCGTGCCCGCGGTTATGGGCAGATGGGAATTTGTTAATGTCCGGTTGTAGAAAACCTGAAGTTGACCTTAATTAAAATACATCAACCGCGTGTGTAACCGTGATGGTCTCTTTCTGGCGGAGTCCGGGAAGTGAACACGGTGTTGGAGTTATGCTTGACGTAGGTTGTTTTTAGGATCACTTCTTGATCATAGTTTCTCGATCGTGCTTTGCCTTCTCTTCTCGCTCTCTTTTGCGTATGTTAGCCACCATATATGCTAGTCGCTTGCTACAGCTCCACCTCATACCTTTACCTTTCCCATAAGCTTAAATAGTCTTGATCGCGAGGGTGCGAGATTGCTGAGTCCCCGTGGCTCACAGATACTTCCAAAACCAGCTTGCAGGTGCCGTTGAACCATGCAGATGACGCAACCAAGCTCAAGGAGGAGCTCGATGAAGATCTTGTCCTTTGTGTTGTTCCGTTCTAGTAGATCAGTAGTGGAGTCCAGTTGTGGTCGATCGGGGACCTTGTCGCATTTGGGGTTCTTCTTTTATTTTGGCTCCGTAGTCGGGCCCTGATTGTATTTGGTTGTTGTAATGCTTTATTCATGTAATTGTGTGAAGTGGCGATTGTAAGCCAACTATGTATACCTTTTCCTTATGTGTTACGTGGGTTGTGTGAAGGTTACCTCACTTGCGACATTGCTTTCAATGCGGTTATGCCTCTAAGTCGTGCTTCGACACGTGGGAGATATAGCCGCATCGAGGGCGTTACACGAGGACACATGGGAATTATCGTCAAGCTAGTTTTCATCACGCTCATATGATTCGTGTTCGGTACTTTGATAATTTGATATGTGGGTGGACCAGTGCTTGGGTACTGCCCTTACTTGGACAAGCATCCCACTTATGATTAACCTCTATTGCAAGCATCCACAACTACAACAAAAGTATTAAGGTAAACCTAACCATACATGAAACATATGGATCCAAATCAGCCCCTTACGAAGCAACCCATAAATTAGGGTCTAAGCTTCTATCACTGTAGCAATCCATCATCTACTTATTACTTCCCAATGCCTTCCTCTAGGACCAAACAATGGTGAAGTGTCATGTAGTCGACGTTCACATGACACCACTAGAGGGATGACAACATACATCTCATCAAAATATCGAACGAATACCAAATTCACATGACTACTTATAGCAAGACTTCTCCCATGTCCTCATGAACAAACGTAACTACTCACAAAGCATATTAATGTTCATAATCAGAGGGATATTAATATGCATAATGGATCTGAACATATGATCTTCCACGAAATAAACCAACTAGCATCAACTACAAGGAGTAATCAACACTACTAGCAACCCACATGTACCAATATGAGGTTTGGATACAAAGATTGGATACAAGAGATGAACTAGGGTTTGAGATGAGATGGTGCTGGTAAAGATGTTGATGGAGATTGACCCCCTCCCGATGAGAGGATCGTTGGTGATGATGATGGTGGTGATTTTCCCATCCCGGAGGGAAGTTTCCCCGGCAGAACAGCTCTGCCGGAGCCCTAGATTGGTTCCGCCAAGGTTCCGCCTCGTGCCGGCGGAGTTTCATCCCATAAGTTTGCTTCTGGTTTTTTCCTCAACGAAAGACTCAATATAGCCAAAATGGGCATCGGAGGGCCACCAGGGGGCCCACGAGGGAGGGGTGCACCTAGGGGGTACGGCGCGTGTCGTGGTTCTAAGCCTGACAGTAGAGTGGGGGGTAGGTATGGAGAGGCAAGGTCCTAGCTATGGATAGGTTGTAAACACAAAGGATGTACGAGTTCAGGCCCTTCTCGGAGGAAGTAATAGCCCTACGTCTCGGAGCCCGGAGGCGGTCGAGTGGATTATGAGTATATGAGCTACAAGGTGCCGAACCCTTCTGCCTGTGGAGGGGGGTGGCTTATATAGAGTGCGCCAGGACCCCAGCCAGCCCATGTAGGAGAGGGTTTAAGGTGAGTTAAGACTGGGGCGTTACTGATAACGCCCCACATAAAGTGCCTTTACTATTATAAAGGCTACTTAATTACAGGCCGTTGCAGTGCAGAGTACCTCTTGACCTCCTGGTGGTCGAGTGAGTCTTCGTGGTCGAGTCCTTCAGGTCAGTCGAGTGAGTCCTTCGTTGGTCGACTGGAAGGCGACCTCCTCTAAAGATGTCCTTGGGTAAGTTTACTTGGATCAGGTCCATGACCCTACCCTAGGTACATAACCCCATCATTAGCCCCCGAATGGATTGAGGCTTCGAGTGAAGAAGGAGTTGATGTTGTTTCCGATTAAACTTCACGCTCTGGTCGTGCGCTGTTCTGGACCAAAGAACCTCTTCATCGACAGTATGCAACTTGTCTTGAGTCGACTTGATCCATTCTCTTCTTTTGTCGAGTGATTTTTCGGGCTTCGGCGGTCTCCGAGCGACGGATCGCGGGAAACCCCACGTCTGACAGACCGATCTGCCGTTCGCGGATTTAGCGGGATGCGAAACTTGGGGGCGCGCGCGAAGCGGAGCGGACCGCGGCGTTCGGATGGGACGGGGCGTGGACGCCTCGATCTCCGGGCCGCTTTCTTCGCCACGTATCCCGCCTGCGCAACTGTTCCTGATATGATTAGATCGACCGGGCCCACCTGTCATCCACTCGGAAGGGACCTTATAAATGTGCCCGGCGAGGATTTCTGTGCTGCGCCTTAGCATTCTCTCCCCCTCTCTGCTTCCTTCTTCCCCGCCCAGCGTGCTCGCTCTCACCCCCGCACCACTTCCCTTCGCGCATCTCGCCGGCGACCATGGCCAAGGAGAAGACGGCGGCGCTGGAGCGTGCAAAGAAGGCGTCGGCGTCGGAGAAGGCAAAGGGGAGATCCACCAGCCGCGGAGGGTCCTCGTCCAGATCCCGCCTGCCGAAGGGCTGGGTCCAAGGAGACTGGATCCAGTCGACCATCACAGAGAAGGACCTCCTCGACATGGCCAATGAGGGCTTGATCCCTCATGGAGCTGCGAGGCTTCCGGGGAAGGAATGGCAGCCCCAGCCAGAAGAGGGTGAGTGTGTGCTCTTGGCCACCCATGTTGATCGTGGATTTTCCTTGCCTCCGAGTATTTTCTTCCGTGGCTTCTTGAATTTCTTCGGAGCGCAGCTCCACCACTTTACCCCAAACTCTATCGCCTATCTGGCCGCATTTGTGTCCATGTGTGAGGGTTTCTTGGGCTGTCGACCGCACTGGGGTTTGTTCAAACATATATTCACGTGTCGCTCTCAGACCGTGAAGAAGGCGAGCCCAGGTGATGAGAGAACCCGAGTCGTCCAAATGTGTGGGGGTCTGGGGATCCAAGTGAGGAACAAGAGCACCTTCCCGCCCATGACCTTTCCCGAGTCGGTCAGAGGCTGGCAGTCGACTTGGTTCTACTGCCAGGACCAGTCGACGCCGGGGCAGTCGAGTGGACTCCCACCGTTTACCATGGACCGAGTGAACAAGCCTTCCTCTCTGAAGTTGATTCTGGAGGAGAAAGCGGACGTGAAGATGTTGATGGAGCGCGTGGTGCAGCTGGTTCGGGAGGGAGTGACGGGCATGGATCTCTTGGAGGTCTTCCTTAGGCGTCGTATCCAGCCCCTGCAGTTCCGGAGCCACTGCATGTGGTTGTACTGTGGGACTGAAGATGAGACTCGAGTCCATCCGGAAGCAGTCGACGATGTCACTCTGGAAAGATGGATGGTAGCCGTTACCGGAAACAAGGACAACCCACGCGGAGCTAGAAGGATTCCTCCACTCGACCACAACAGCGATCCAAACAAGGTACACTCGCTCTGCACTCCACTGCGTTCTTGTCGCATTCATTTCTGTTCACTCTGCCGACTGGTCGACTGATCCTTGTCTTGATATCTGCTAGGCCCTCACCGAGCTGTACTCGATGCCCAATGGGGCACAAACTCCGACTGAGGAGGGTGAGGCGAGTGGGGGCGAGAGCTAGGACGAGGAGGAATGGGACTCGGACGTTGCAGAGGATGATGATGATGATGACGATGATGGTGGTGATGAAGATGACGTTGAAGACGAGGAGGAAGAGGAGGAGGAGGTCGTACCACCGCGCTCGGAAAGGCGGTCGAAGCTTGTCCACGACCCTTCGACCGAACGTGGTAAGGGGGTTGCGACCGCCGCTCAGTCGACCAAGCGCCCTCGGACCACCTCTCCGGTGCCGACTGAGAAGGCACCGAAGCAGCCCAGGGCGGCCCCGTCGAAGACGATCAAGCTCCTGCCGAAGATGAAGGTGTCCATCCCCACCATATCAGGGTAATCGTGCTGCTTAAGTCTTCTTATTTTGTGTGGACTTTGTCTCCGGTCGACGCTGAAATTAGTCGACTGATCCTTTGGAGTTGCAGTGCTGCTACTTCTGAAACCTCGGCCCGGGTTGATGACCACGAGATGGAGGACGCAGCAACTTCGAACCCAGGTACTGTATTCTTAACACCGTTCTTAGTCGACTGACTCGCGATCTCTAACCCTGATTCTTCTCCGCAGCTCCACCCAATACTGTTATTAATCTTCCTGATGATGATGAGGACGAAGAGCCGCTGAAGCGCAGGAGGAGTCGGAAAGCGTCCGCCAGTAAGGTGCCTCAGGATGTGACGGAGCCTGAGATTCTGACTGTGGAGGAAGAGAACACCACTCGACACACGGTGTCCTTCGCAAATCCGCTGACGAGTGCTCAGCAGCCCTCCCTCTTCACGACGCACCACGTCCCAGAGGACCAAGCTGGCGCAGCGAAGGAGGCAATACGCCAGGCGGGAATCATGATGGAGCAGCTGAAGACCATCCGGGACGCGAGCCAGGCAGCTTATGATGCCAGTTCTGCCCTCCAAAGCAATGTTCAGGTCAGTCGACCACCGTTTGTTCTATTGGATATGCTGCCACAAACTTTTCCTTTCCGGAATTTATAGTAGTCACCCACTGGGTGTTGTCGATTGAGCTCCGTATTAGCGGGGGCACGCTGAGTGCACCCGCTGGGTGTAGTCCCCAAGGCTAAGGTCGACTGCTGGCAGTTGGCCTTAGGCTTTATAATTTCAGTCTTTCTGTCATTGGACCAAGTCGACTGGATTTCGCAAACCGGTGGGGGCACGCTGAGTGCACCCACTGGGTGTAGTCCCCGAGACTGTGGTCGACTGCTTGCAGTTGATCACAGTCTTAGAGAATGCATCTCGCATTTTTTTTTGAGGTCGACTGGTCGACTTTGTCTTCAACAGGATTAGTGGGGGCACGCTGAGTGCACCCACTGGGTGTAGTCCCCGAGACTACGGTCGAATGCTTGTATTCGGCTGTAGTCTTAGAAACGTGTGTTTTTCCCTTTTTCACTCGGAAGTGAATTATATTTGACATTTAGTCGATTGGTTCTTCGCAGAACTCTTGTGATCTTGTGGCTCGCTACTCAGAGCTGGAACACAAGCATACTCAAGTCGAGCTGAGCTTGAAGCTGGTTCAGGAGAAGCTGACAAAGGCAAAGGAGGAGACTGAAGGTATGTTTGGTGAGACCCTGACAACTGCTTTTCCCCTTGCTTGTTTCAAAATCTGATCTTGCTGTAACTTGCAGGTAAGGTAAGGGAGGCCCAACAGAAGAAAGACCTTGAGCTAGCTGAGAAGATCAAGCTTGCTGACGAGAAGTTAGCTTCGGTCACCAAGCTTGAACAAGACAATACCAATCTAAAAGCTGCTCTTGGGATTGCCAACAAGGAGGTCAGTCGACTGAAAACTGATAAAGCTGCCCTGACCGACCAAGTCAGCAAATTGACTGGGAAGAAAACTGATCTGGAGGCCTTCCTGAGTGGACTTGCCAAGAAGCTGTTTCTTATGCTTGAAGGTAAACCTCTATGCTTGGCAAACATTTCCAATTGTGATTTTTCCATTCGACCATCCCCTTGACTTAGTGATCACCCTTGCAGAGTTTTGTCAAAACTTTGAAGAAGAAACTAGCCGGCTGGAGCCAAACCTCGACCCCGTCAATTCTCCGGTGAACGACGAAGTTGCCATGGAAGTTTTCCGACTGGAGTCCCGTGTTGCAGCTGTCGTGGACTATCTCGCAAGGCTGAAGGCCGCCACATCGCGCATCGACTCGACGCTCTGGCCTGAGGAGACACTTCAAAATGACCTTGAGTCGCTGATGGCCCGCTTGAACACGATCCCTGGTCGAGTGCAGGAGTGGAAGAAGTCCTCGGCTCGGTGTGGTGCAGATGTCGCTTTGTGTCTGGCCCGAGTCCACTGCAAAGATGCGCGAGAAGAGAAGCTGGCGGCCCTTCGGGTGGCCAATACCAAGAAGCACGACTTCAGGTCCTTTATGGAAACTTTCCTTGCAGCTGCCACTCGGATCGCCGACGGAATTGACCTTGATGAATTCGTTGCACCTTCCAGCTCTCCACAGGAGGGGTAAAAAACTTCTTCTGGCTCGACGCTTTAAATTTGCCTCGGTATGCCGAGTGGAATTGTAACCGACAAACCTTAACGGGCTTGACGCCTGAGCACTTTCGGTTCCTTTAGATATCGATTCAAACTTGAATTTGGTGCTTGAATACGATTGCCTTTGGCTCGAAATGTCTTTTGCAGGTTCAAAGCAAGGCGCCTTTATTGCAATCGACTTATTCTTCAGTCCACTTAGGCGAGCACTGGGCCGCAGCTAAGCCTCCGAGTGAGAGGGTCGTTCTCCACTTGGTAGGATTTTTATAACTTAGGCGAGCACAGGGTTGCAGCTAAGCTTCCGAGTGAGAGGGTTGCTCCTCACTCGGTAGGATTTTTATAACTTAGGCGAGCACGGGGCTGCAGCTAAGCCTCCGAGTGAGAGGGTTGCTCCTCACTCGGTAGGATTTTTATAACTTAGGCGAGCACAGGGCTGCAGCTAAGCCTCCGAGTGAGAGGGTTGCTCCTCACTCGGTAGGATTTTTATAACTTAGGCGAGTGCTTGGACTGCAGCTAAGCCCCCGAGTGAGAGGGTTGCTCCTCACTCGGT
Source organism: Triticum aestivum (assembly GCF_018294505.1). Taxonomy (NCBI): domain Eukaryota; kingdom Viridiplantae; phylum Streptophyta; class Magnoliopsida; order Poales; family Poaceae; genus Triticum; species Triticum aestivum. The sequence continues at coordinate 117,983,516 of NC_057809.1, read as the reverse complement.
AGGATTTTTATAACTTAGGCGAGTGCTTGGACTGCAGCTAAGCCCCCGAGTGGGAGGGTT